>NW_019229002.1:216357-218857 GCF_002742605.1 Olea europaea var. sylvestris
AGTGTCGCCTCCGAGAGGGTGGAAAGGGCAACAATGCTCAGTTTTCCTTCCTTCTTCTTCTTTCTTTATTCTTTCCCCCCTTTTTTCCTTCCCCTCTTTGTATCTCCACTAAGTCCAAATTACAATCAAGTCCTTCATTTTCTATTTTATATAACATTAAGCAATTAATTCCCATAATTGAAAATAAACCCCCAAAATTCTATTTTATTCATTTTAACCCCTTATTCAATATTCATTTCCTTCTTTGTGAACAATTGATTTTGGTTTATTCAAAATGACATCTTGGGTTAGTAAAAAAATTGAAACTTGAAAGATGTATCCATATACCTGTGTCAAAAATATGGACTCTTTTTAGCAATGTCCTCATATTCTACATTTTAAAAAATAAAAGGTCCGGCACTTAAATACATACCCGTACCCCGGGTACCCGTGTCTGAGCATCATAGTCATGAAGTAGGCCATGCCATCTGTGGGTAAGTGCTGTAAAGAAGTTCAGCTATAGATTTTTTTCATTCATTAGCAATTTGGCATTTTTATCGTCTTGCTTTTATATATAATAGTTAAATCTGGAATGAATCTTATGCTGTGGTTTTTGTCTCCTATTGTCTGTGAGCTGTAAACTAAATTCTCTGGTTGTCTTACTATCACAAACCGTGCCACACCCTGGGCTCCTTATGTTACAGTTATTGCAAATCATGGCTTTCTCACGCCTAGCGAACATTGCACTGGACCAAACCTATATGCATTTCGGGATAAGCGTTTGCTGGGCAGAGTACTTGAAATTTTGTAATGATTATTGACTAAACTAAAGATAATAATAAAATAAAATAAAATAAAATTTCTGTCTTGGGTAAACACAGGCTGGACTTAATGCATGTGGCAGTTTAGTATGTGGAATTTAAATAAAACTCTACTATTATGTTTGTAGAAATATAAATGAGAATTTAAACATGCTTTGCTTGGGAATGCATGTGATTACACTTAAAAGATAACAATTTATAAGTTCTGCTTCCTTTAGCTACAACAAACTTAGCTTTCACATAAATTTGGGATCCGCTATAGGAATCCTTCTTGTTCGTTCCGGTTTGTTCATCCTTTCATTTACCAATAGATCTAAGGTAACTATCAATAGCAACTACTACAGGCCAAGATAATTTTAAATCTACACCTTCTCTCCTAATTTTCTATATACCAAAACCTCATCACGCTTATGAATGAGGACCTTTTTAAATGGGTTCAAATTACAACACAAGGACCTAACTCATCTTTTTCCTTTTGGGAGGGTACTCTGAGTAGTGGGTACCTCGTAGGACCTCGACACGAGTAGACTAGTAGGGATGGTCTGTTGGCATGAGTTGTCATTTAGAGAGAAATTAGGGGAGATTTTTCCTTAATAGCCGTCCAGAATTGTCGCCATTACATTTATATAGCCAAGTATAGATTTACATTCGCCTTAAAAATTCTTGTACCGAATCATTGGAAGAAATGAATAAAAAGTTTATACATAAGACAATTTCTGACATGGTATCAGAGCCATGGATCAAATCCCTCACCCTCAGATCCAATTATCCCTAAAATTGCGAGAACATATAAAGTTGCAATCTCAGCTTTCTTTCTGTACAGAGTCACAAACTGTAGCTACAAATTTTCCTACCCTTTTGGCCTGTTCAGCAGCTCTCTCTCCTGCCATCTTTGATAAAAAATTTCTCAGATAACAATTTTGCCCAATAAAATGAAAGTCTTACCAGCGTAGAAGTTCAGGACCAGATCTGGAAAATATTCACCTCCAGACCCAGCCGACCCGTCGCCGAAAGAACCATGAAATCGTCAACCACCAAGGACTTCCAGAAAATCGTCGAAAGAACCATGGAATTTATGCCGACAGACGCTGCTGTAGCGTTTCTTAACTGAAAATTTATGCTGCTGACACCGAAGATTTCAATTGGCCGACAGGATTTGGAGTATATGTGGCTGTTTAGAGGTGAGGCAGAACATTAATATTGATTGTCGGAAGTATTCTTTAAATTTTCTTCAGCCGATTTGAATTCTCTTCTGGACCTTTTGTTGCTGAAATTGTGAGTATTCCTTTTATTTTATGGTGACTCATCTGCAAGTATGGTGACTATATTTGGGCTTGGATTATGGGCTAGTAAATATTTTTGATTGAAGGCTTTTGGACTTGATATTTGGGCTTATTGCTTGTTTCTTTTTAAAAAATTTAGTAAGTTGGGCTGGAATATTTTTGGTTGCTATTTATTATTTTTGGCTACTGCTTGGTTTGTTGCTTGTTGTTGGACTATTGTTATTACCCACAACAATTGTACCTTTGCAAGAAATGACTACCTTTCCTGATAATTATATTATTACCCTCCACAGTACTCACCAGGATGTTGAAAGTGGTATGTGGTTATTGGACCTAGGAGTCACCGACCATATGACTTTTACTGCCACGAACTTCACTCAAACCTCTTTACCACGGCGCTCCAACATTGTCAATGCC
>NW_019229002.1:222898-236935 GCF_002742605.1 Olea europaea var. sylvestris
CCCCCGACACGTAAGATTTCAAAATCAACTGCTGTTAAATCAGGCCAGGTTTTTCCCTCACCCCGAGATGTAACCTCGGGCATAACCGTTTACCTCTTCCATTGGTCTTTTCTTCTTTGCCCTCGGCATCATCTCCACTTTTTGGTATATATTCACATTTCTTATTTTATCCAGCTTATTATGACCCGGCATCCATCTTAGCATCCTCATTTCTGCTATATTCATTTTATGAACATTTCTACCATTAACAACTTTACACTTAGAGCCATAAAACATAGCTGATCTAATTAGTGTTCTGTATAATATGCCTTTCAACCCTAGCTAGTGTTCTGCAATAAAAGGCCTTTTTCCCCATTTTTCAGTCATATCTGTTCGAGTTACTTATAATATGGAAGTTCAATTTGTAACTTCAGGGTACAGATTCTTGATTTCTTTCCAAAAGCGAGTTCTGCATACAATACATTCTTTGTTTTTAATAGAATTAAGTCACATTCATCCAAGTTTTGCTTGTGTTGTCATGCAAAATGCTAACTCCAGAGCATGATCCTGTTCAATAGGTCACTTTGGTACCACGTGATCAGGCTCGTGGTTTGACCTTGTTCATTCCTCCAGATGACCCTACCTTGATATCCAAGCAGCAACTTTTTGCCAGAATTGTTGGTGGGCTAGGTGGAAGAGCTGGTGAAGAAATCATATTTGGTGAGCCTGAGGTGACTACTGGGGCAGCTGGTGATTTACAACAGATTACGGGTTTGGCCAGGCAGGTAAACATTCCATTTCTACTTCTCGTGGTCCAGGATTCTGGAATAAAACATTAACTCACTGTATTATTAACTCGATCATTTTATTAAAACGTTATGTTTCCTTGGTAGATGGTTGTCACTTTTGGCATGTCCAAATTAGGGCCATGATCGCTCATGATTGTTGTGTATATATATATATTGGAGGGTTGGAGAACCAATTTCCAACAATGGACTCCTCGGGTCTAATTGCTGATGTCATCATGAGAATGATGGCAAGGAATTCAATGTCAGAGAAACTTGCTGAAGATATTGATGCTGCCGTTAAGAGGATTTCAGATAGAGCATATGAGATTGCCTTGACGCAAATCCGGAACCACCATGAAGCAATGGATAAGATAGTGGAGGTCCTTCTTGAGGAGGAGACAATGAGTGGAGATGAATTTCGAGCAATGCTTTCAGAATTTGTTGAGATTCCTGCTGAAAATCGCGTTAGTCCGACACCTTCTTCCATAACTGTATAATAGCACGAATATATATGGTAACCCCAGGGCAAATTCCAATTACACTGCCCTAATTAATCTGATGCTCTACATGATGGTTTATTTTTTTTGCTTCTGATATAGGGATTCCCACACAGAAAATTTTATGTACAAAGATTTAGATTTATAGCTTTGTATGTTGTATGAAGTTTAGTGTGGTCAATGGAGTGTCTTTATTAAATCACCAATCTTTATTTCATTATCTTTTTTGATAAGTTGTGTTGAGAATTACTTTGCAAGTGACCGGTTATGCATTATTGCATTTTCTCAGGATCATTGGAGCTCAAGTAAATGGATTCTATGTTGACCTATAGAATATGATGTGGTTTAATAATAGTGTACTTTTTCGTTTTGCATGTGAAAATGTGTGTATTGAACATTAAATTCAAATCAATAAATGTTTATTTTCTAAACGTTAGGTTTTTAGATGAGATGGTTCATTATAAGACAGTTGTGAAAATTATAAATGTGATATATATGGATAACTTGATGTTAGGATGGCGCATGAACGTTGCATATTCTTTATGAGGCAAAACTCATGTTGTACAGTTTATGAAAGTCGATGTTGCAAGATAGGGAGAAAAAAAGAAGAATTAAACACTTATTTATTGATTTATTGAGCTTATGTTAGGCTTACGTTTATAAATAATGGAGTCTCGTAAAGTATTGTATAGTAACACTTGTTAAACATTCTAAGATAAGGGTAGAGATGCCTTGAGCAATTTGGGAAAATCAGGGAAAACATCCAAATGAACGATTTGAGGATACTAATTAAATGCAATATCACTACAACCATGCTTGATGGTCAGGCCTGGTGAGACAGACTCCCCACCATGGCACCCCTAGATGGCCAGGGCCTGGCCAAGTATCTTTATCCGTATCGCCAATATGGAATTTTCCATTACCAATGAACTATATTTTCATTAGTAAAAATAATCACGAACGAAAATTTAAAAGCTTTTCTCGGAGTCGGTAAAAGTTGTTAACACATTAGTTTTTTTGAATCATCATTGACGGAAATCCTATTGGCGATTACCGAACTCAACATCATCAGAATGTTGTTGATGGCAACACAAACCGAACATTCAGCGAAAAATCGGTGAAAGAAAACATGGAACAGACTTTGTAAAGGCAACACAGCTTAAATATCGTCCCTACATTTGTATTTATAGTTGTGAACGATTATGCAATAAAGAATTTTATTTATTTTGTAAATCATTTTGCACAAATGTATTATATAAATTGACATTTATAGTTGTGAAAAATTTTAATTATTATTTTTTTCCATTAGTTGTGAGAAATAACCACTGTTAGTAATAAATATACCCAATAATCAGTTATAGTGGTTGATAATTTTACCAAGTGATTTGGTAAACACTTGCTACGCCAACATGTGCTTTATTGCATTTTTTCGTTTTAACATGTTCACTATGATCCTTTATGTTGATATGGAAGTGATACCAAATCTGAAACCCAGATTTTTTATTTTATTTTATTTTCAGTCTTTTGTTAGAGAAATTGGGTGAGCAAGGACACCATAGTTGCATTTTTCAAATGAATTAATCTAAGTTGACAGAAAATTAATGACAAAAACATTGACCTACCCTCACAATGCGTACGGGACTCACATGCATTAAAAACTCCAAAAAAAAAGGTGGGCCCTCCTATATGAGTGTTTGGTCAAGTTGCATGTCGACCATTTTTGGTTAGTGTAGCTTACACTTGGTTGTTTTTTAATTGAGCCAGTTGTATCAAGGTGACATTATTTTCACATTTTCCATTCCCATTTTCTTATTTTGTGGTCCCCACTTCCAAAATTGTTGTATCATTCTGACCAAGACAGCTACCATATTTTGACTTTCTAATGGAGCATTCACATCATTTATCAAAATTGCCCTAGACATGTTATTATCCCCTTTTTGATCCTAATCTTTTTAAATTAAATTTTTCTCTCTTTTTTTTTTCAATCACACATTATTAAATAAAATAATATTATACATAAACATAAAACTATTTCTTAATTTTTAACAATACATTTTCCATCAAAATACTATTCTAAAATATATTTTTAGTTAAAAATAGGACTCAAACAGGCTCTATAGGTAATGGCGTCAATAGAGTTGGCTAGATGAGGGTAAATGCGTCCAACAGTCCAATAAAAGGCAAATAAAACTCTAAGAAAGCAGGTTCAAATTTTGCATTGTTTATTTGCACTTGTAAAGTATTTTTAGAATAACGTGCAATGCACATTCAACATTGACTAGTATAGACCAAGAGTTGTAAAATATCTTACAAGAGATATTAAGCACTTCTAATAATGAATTTATGACCATTGAGCTTAATATTTTAAATTTAATTGTTCTTAGTAATTACAATTTCTTGTAAACATAAAAAAATATAATAAAAAAATATTCTTGAAATGAAAATTCAAGCCATATTTCATAAGATTGGCTAAGATTTACACTTTTAAGTTATGCACAGTTTAACCTATTTTTATTTTATTAAGAAAATCTCGACATTCTAGAAAATGGGGAGTATTGGTGGACAATTAAGTCATCCAATAATAATTAATTCTTTTGGATCATTTGAAGATGAAACCTCCATTTTTGGAAAAACTTCCACAATTTCCACAATAAAAGATAAGAAAAATCTCTGCATCAAATGGAATAATTTTTCTAGTTTCATAGTCAAGCAAAGTTTGTTTTATTTTGGGAAAAATGTCAAGTTCATAATTGTGTGATGCGCACCACTCCCTTGAGATAAAATACCAACCAACACGTTAACCATAAATTACCACATCAACTGATAATCATTTTTTGGACAATTTTAACCTATTACAATTCATTGGTTTCAGTAATATTTTACTTTTCATTTATCAATATGTAATACATACTACAAAATCATTATCATATATGAATTTCATCTTATTAATTTGGAATTAATTAACATTCACATTAATCTAAACTCAATGAATCTTGACTTGATAAATCTTGACCTACATAAATATAGAGTTATTATAGATAAATTTATTTTTATTCATGTATCTAGAAATTTTAATAGAATTTTAAATGCATTATTAGTAAATTATTCTTATGCACCAAATGTAGTATAAAAACATTGTTCATTTGTATTATTTCATCATTTCAAGAAAATTAAATCCTAGAAACTGAGTTTTGAGAGTATGATTTTCTTCTTTTAAATATACATGCCGAATTTTATTTCCTTTAGTTCGGTAGAGATTCATCAAATTCTCTCAACAAATTGATATCAAATATTACTTTTACAGTACTTGTAAATTATTTCAGAGTAACGTGCAATGCATGCTCAACTTTGAATAGTATAGACCAAAAGTTGTAAAATATCTTATAAGAGATAGTAAGCACTTCTAATAATGAATTTAAAAGCACCGAGCAAAATATTTTAAATTAAGTGTTCTTAGTAACCACAAAAACCTTTCTTTTGGGTATCAAAAAAATATAATAAAATTTAAAAATAGAAATAAATTTTTTTGAAAACGGAAATTCATGCCATATTTCATAAAACTGCCAAAGAATTACACTTTTAAGTTATGCACACTTTAACCAATTTTAATTTTCTTAAGAAAATCTTTGCATTCCACTAGAAAATGGAGGAGTATTGGTGCACAATGAAGTCTCCAAAAGTTAATTATTTCTTTTTGATTATTAGAAGAATGGAACCTTCATTTGTGGAAAAACTTCCACAATTTCACTACATCAAAAATGGTTTATTGCAACACATAAAAGGCAACATTCGATAATGAAGTGTTGCTAAAAGGGTATATTGCAACATTTGAATAAGTGAATGTTGCAATTAGTCATTAAAATTGAGTTTTAGCAACATTTTTAAAATAAATGTTGCCAATGATACTTTCCGCAACGTTTTTGGAAAGTTGCGAAATGTTTTAGTTTTTGCAACGTTTAAAAAACATTGCGCAATGTAGGCTTTTAAACGTTGCGAAAAGTCTACCTATTGTAACGTTTTTTAAACGTTGCAAAAGTTGTCTTTTGCAACGTTTATAAAACGTTGCAAAATGTAGACTTTTCGCAACGTTTCTTAAACGTTGCCGAAGGTTGACTTTGTTGCAAAAATTTTTAAGCGTTGCAAAAGATACCATTCGCAACGTTTTTTAAACGTTGCCGAAGGTAGACTTTTTGCAACATTTTTTAAATGTTGCAAAAGATTAATGGGCCTTTTGATTTAGAAGCCCAAGAGAAAAATGTTAAGGCCTTAACTCCCAATAGACCATAGCCCACTAACCTAAATATGTAGCCCAATAATACCAATAGTCATTACCCATTTATGATTTATGATTCATTTGTTCACTTACCGTAACCCCACCACATTCCTTTGCAAACCATTTGAAAGAATTCCCAAAAATTAAAATCCATCTTCACCTTGTCCCTGCCCATAGCCGCCGGTCGAATGGAACCGCCGATTGTCGACTCACTATCAGCCCGTGAGTGACGGACTCTCACTAATTCACTGCCTCAGCTTGGCTGCCAACTTGGGTAAGGTTTTACCGTAAGTATTCTGCGTTATTATGTTGAAATTTCTGGTTGCTAGCAATTTCTTGGATGGGTGCATTGCTGACAAACACTAGGGCTGCACAAAAAAACTGCGTAATCGCAAACCGAATCGAAGTCGTTGGTTTGAGTCCACGTGGACCCGCGGTTTTTTTCTCTCAAACCGAACCAAAACCGTTTCAAAATGGTTTGGTTTAGGTGTCGATTTTCAAAAATCACAAAAAACCAAACTGATCCGCACTTTTTTTAATCAAAAGAATATTTTATTCAATTACAAATTCTCATGTATAAATTTTATTAAAATATAATTTTTAAAATTGAAAGTATAGTTTATTAGAGAATACAAATTTAATTATCCCAATTCATGCATAACAAACAAACCACTGTCATTAGTTGGGCCTCTATCATACATATTTTTCCTTGCTGTGCTGATCAACAAGCCACCATCATTACTTACTAGTAGTCCAACCACATACACTGCAAAAACACGAGGAAAGCTGCAAAACAAAGTTATCGAACCCTATCCAATTCTAAGCTCCCTTTCTCTATCCCATTTGCCACCGATACACTGCCGCTTGCCGTCCTTGCAGCTGCCAATATCGTTGGGCTCTCTCTCACCACCGACAAAATTTTGGCTTCCGACTCCTCTCCACCGGCTCTATTATTATCCAAACGAGTATTTTCTTCTCCTCTTTTCTCGCATAGTTTTTGAATATAATAACTATATGGTCAAATGTATGGTTGTTGTTGAGCTTACCTTTTATACTTTTATTTTTGTATAATCTGTGTTTTTGTTGATTGGAATCTGTGATGTTATTTACAGTGATGGTAAATATATAGTGTTAGTTTTAACAATGCGTTGCGTGCGATGGTTTTTTAGGTTTTTTGTTTTTTTGATTAGGAGATTGAGATATGGGGCTTAGGAGATGAGGGGACTGCAAGGGCTTCAGCTTTTGAAATTCTTGTCCATTTTCGAAATTGTAAGCATATTAATTGTGTGATTGTTGCTTACAGATGAAGCAAAATAAAAATGAAGTTAATACTGTAATTCAAATTGTTGAGAATCAGATAAATTCTTGATTAAGGCAGAAGAAAATGAAAATCTCGAAGATGAAATATTCACATCTATTGTTGAACCGAATTGAATGATTTTTACACCAGACTTAAGCCACATTTACACTAAAATAGAACGATAGAATGAGCTGGAATAACTAACCCCTATAAAGTGAAAAAAAATAACTCTTCTTCCCTGCTGGCCTTTCTTCTACTTTTGACTTCTCTTCTTTTCTTTTTAATTCCATAATTTCAATGTGTGATGCAATACTCCAACATCCCCCTCAAGATGAACATGTATATGTGATGCAATACTCCAACACCCCTTAAAATTTGCTTACAAATTTCCCTTAACTTCTAAAGAGGCTAACGTTCACTAAGCTCTAATTATGGATAGCTACAGCTATTTACAGGAATCATATTGACAAAATGAGATTATGGCATTTTCCTTATACATTATTTTTGTAAATATCTTTTCTATATATATTGTATATAGCCGTTAGCTTTGTTGTATAAATACTGGAAGCTTTGTCAATAATATATATACAAGAATTTACAGTTTCCTTCATGGTATCAGAGCCTTTGCAAGCCAACGCTGACTAATCTCGATCCACTTTCTCACCTCTGTAACTCTGTTCAATGGCGCAAACACCAGGCGAGTCCAACAGTTCAGACCTCACAAAATTGATCACAGAAATATCCAAACTCACCACCTTCTCGTCCAACTCCTCTCTCCCTCTCACCTTTAACATCTCATCTCAATTTCCTGTTCTCATGGACAGAAATAATTACCCCACCTGGAAATCACAATTTGTAGATATTCTGGACATACATGGACTTGGAGAGGTTATAAAAAATACAATGGATCCACCTAAAGTGATGGCAGACGGAACTGTGCACCCGGATTTCGCTCGAGACAAATTAGTTTTGAGTTGGATTAAGGCAACATCCTCACCTTCCACTAAAACACTTCTCATCTCATGTTCTACTGCTTCTCAGGCATGGAGTTTACTGGCTAAACGTTTCTCACCTCTAGTAGGCAGCCGAGTGCGACTTCTTCGGGATGAAATTCGAACACTTAAATGGGAAAATAATACACCTATCTCTGACTATCTCAATCAAGCAAAAGCACTCTTTGATTCATTGAAACGGGTTGGTGGTTCTATGGATGAAGATGAACTCATCACCTACACCCTTGACGGACTCGGACTCGAATTCAGAAATTTAGCAACAACACTTCACATGCACCCTGATCTGGAATTTGATCAATTTTATGATTTAGTGTTGAAGGAGGAGCACTTACAGAAGAGACTTAATCTTACCATTTCTTCTGGTATTGCCATGGTTGCTGATCGAAGACCTACTTATCGAAGCCAGAATAATTTCTCCTTCCATGGTGGCAGCAAGGGAAATGGCAGAAATAACCAAGGTAGGGGACATCGATTTCCTCCTTCTGGGTACACTCCATCGGCGTGGAATCAAGGTCGCCTGCATCACGATCAACCGCCGCCAACCCTCTCCGACGGATGTCCTCCTATTCTTCCAACACTGGTGGATGCTCCTTCCTCACGCAAGAGCCCTGTGTGTTTTAGATGTGATAAATTGGGCCATATAGCTAGGTTCTGTCCAGATCGTATGCCTCAAGCATTTCTAGCCCAACAGACTTCTTCACCCACAGTAGCCCAAAACTCTACTTGGTGCTTTGATTCTGGGGCAACCCATCATATAACTCCTAATCCGGATGGTATTTCAAATCCTCAGCCTTATTCAGGTAAAGACACTATAGTTATTGGTGATGGAAATGAACTAAAAATTACTTATATTGGAAATGCAAAATTAATCGGACCCCGAAAATTATTAAATCTTAATGAGGTTTTTATGTGTTCCTGAAATTCAAAAAAAAATTTAATATCTATTCGTCGTCTTTGTAGGGATAATGCATGCTTTCTTGAATTTGATACTAATGGATTTCGTGTAAAGGACAACAAGACAAGGACTATCCTTCTAACTGGGAGTAGCTCGGATGGACTCTATCATATTCAACCATCTCCACCTACAACCAATCGGATGGCTTTCTATGGTGCTCGCACGACTCCACATATCTGGCATACTCACCTTGGTCACCCCGCACAACCAATTTTTAATATTTTGTTGCGTACATGCAATTTACATGTTCTTGGTACAATAAAATCGTTTAAGAATTGTCATATTTGTCCGTTGTGCAAATCTTGTCAACATCCTTTCAACTATCGTGATTTTCATGCAAAAACTCCGTTGGATTTATTACATCTTGATTTATGGGGTCTCTCACATATTGCATCACATCACGGGTTTCGTTATTATTTATCCATTGTTGATTATCACACTAGATTCACTTGGTTCTATCCGTTAGGAAGAAAATTAGAGGCTCTCTCCACCTTTATTACATTTACTAAAATGGTTGAAAATCGATTTAAATCCACTATTAAACAAATTCAAATTGATGGTGGTGGTGAATTTACGAGCAATCTTTTTATCTCATTTCTTCGCGGTCATGGAATTTTTTACCAAATTTCTTGCCCTTACACTCAACAAAACGGAGTGGTGGAATGAAAACACTGCCATATTGTGAGTATGGGCCTTTGTCTCTTAGCCCAATCTCACCTTCAGCTCAAATTTTGGGTGGAAGCCTTCTCTATCGTGGTTTTCTTGATTAATCGATTGCCAACACCCCTTCTTCGCTCCAAGTCTCCTTTTGAACTGTTTTTTTCCCGAGTCCCGGATTATACTATCCTTCGGAGTTTTGGATGTGCATGCTTCCCTCATTTAGTACCATACAGCAAACATAAACTTGCCTTTAAATCCACACTGTGTGTATTTCTTGGATACGCGACTCACAATAAGGGATATCGTTGCCTTGACATGGCAAGTGGTCGTGTCTACATTTCACGAAGTGTTGTCTTTGATGAAATGACCTTTCCTTATGATACAAATTCTCTTTTCGGCACCACTTCTGTGCCCATCGATCCCAACTCTCCCGTTGCATCAAGTGCAAATTTAATTGGCCCTCATGATATTCTTTCCCTAGTCGCTAGTCCATCCGACGTTCAGATCAATTCTAATAAGGATTCCTACTCTCTAACATATCCCTTCACATAACGACTCTAGTCCCGAACTCTCCCTCCAGACAAAATCCGAACCCACCCATACTTCTCCTCCCTCCTCCCCCGACTCCTCAAACCCTCTTAAGAAATTTCGCTCTATCTCATCTCTCTACTCTCAAACCAGTCCTCATCCCCTACCCCATGCACTTTCCGCTATATTATTCGATCCCTTAAATCAAGAACCTACCAGCTTTACGATTGCTTCTCGATATACTCATTGAAATTCGGCTATGAATGATGAGTATGATGCTCTCATGCGTAATAACACATGGACACTAGTTCCTGCTTCCCCTTCTATGAACATTGTAGGTTGTAAATGGGGTTTTAAGGTGAAACGTAAATCAAATGGGTCCATTGATTGTTACAAAGCGCGTCTTGTTGCCAAGGGGTTTAATCAAAAGGAAGGTCTTGACTTTGATGAAACATTTAGTCCTATGGTCAAACCAGCTACGATTCGCACCATCCTCACCCTTGCTACTTCCTATGGATGACACTTCTTTATTTTACTTACACTCCCCAGCTGGCTCCATTTTCATTCTTGTATACGTTGATGACATTATAGTTACTGGCTTTGCCCTTCGGGATATAGATACCTTTTTGAATCTTCTGTGTTCCACCTTTGATAGTCGTTGAATGGGTGATCTCTCGTTCTTCCTTGGTATGGAAATATCAGGCACATCTTCCTCACTTTTTTTGCCGCAAACAAGGTATGCAGCTGATCTTCTTAAGCGATTTAATATGACAGAATGTAAACCATGTCCCACTCCACTTCCATCGGACACTCGACTCTCCTGCACCGATGGTGAACCCCTTTCTGACCTCTCTCTTTATCGAAGCATGGTTGGTGGTCTTCAATACCTTACTTTCTCTCGTCCTGATATTTCTTTTGCTGTCAATCAAGTTTGCCAATTTATGCATAGTCCCCGCACTGCTCATTTACAAATAGTAAAACGCATTTTTCGTTACGTGAAAGGCACTATAGAACATGGTCTTGTGTTTCATCGCTCCTCCGACCTTTCCCTACATGGGTTCTCCAACTCCGATTGGGCTGGCTCAGTTGATGATCGTCGGTCTACGACTGGGGCATGCATTTTTCTTGGGCCCAATCTCCTTACGTGGACGGCTAAGAAATAGACAACTATCTCTGGCTCTAGTACAGAAGCTGAATATCGGGCCCTTGCCTATACAGCAGCGGAACTTCGTTGGTTCAGTTATCTATTTCGTGAACTTGGCATTTCACTCTCTTCTACTCCTTGCATATATGTTGATAATGTCTCGGCCATTCACTTGGCTGCCAATCCCGTGTTCCATGCTAGAACCCGCCACATTGAAATTGATTATCATTTTGTTCGGGAGTGTAAGTGTTATGCCCTAGATCCAATCGATTTAGGTTGTAAACGCTTTTAATATATTTAATGCATTTGATTTTGGCAAGATCTATTATTTATTTAAATTAATTTTGTAATAAATAATATTAAATAATAGAATCCGAAGACCCAATTTTTAGGTAATCTGTTAATCACAAGGAGTTGTGATTGTGAGATACAAATTACATATAATTGGATCTTGAATAAACCATGGTCGTAAGTAATAATGAGATACGGATATCGTTAATACAGTTAGACCATCACGTGTGGCATTTCTTACTTATGAAGTAAGTAGCTGATCTCACGAGCTAAAGTGTGGTGACACTTAAATGAACATGTGGATGTTTTGTTGTAGAACAAAATATTGGAGACCCGCTAAGAGATTCCACATGGATAACTATCTGAGTGTCAGTGGCTAATCTCAAACGTTCGGTAGTGGGATTGATCCTTTGACTTGAGGTCGTCATAGTACCCTATATGAGGACAGTCATACTTTGGTGGTGTTGGATGTTGCTCTGAAAAGGGCCGCTAATACGACATCGTTCGGGTACGTCAAGAATCGTATGAAGGTTGTGATTGATCAATAAGGGTGCGTTTGATTACAAGTAGGAAAATTACATGGAAAGAAAATGAATTCCAAGGAATTGAATTACCTAGAAATTGTTTTCATGGAAATTGTAAATTATTGTGTTTGATTGTATAAATTTTTCACGTGGAAAATGTTGAAGTAAAAGTATTTTTTGATGTTCGTTTGACTTTGTTTTACGTGGAAATTGTCAATTTCAGGAATATCCTCTTTTACAATTATTCCTAAAATTTGTTCCCATTGCCAACAATTAAAAAAAAAATTAATAGTGGAATGAAAGATATGATCGATGATCGAGATTGACACAATTCCATATCTCGTAATTGATCGGATCGTATTGACGAAGGGATAATAATTCCATGATAAACGAACGATTTTGGTTTTGTCATACCACGTGACATTTCCCGTCACATGTATTGCCCTGACATATTGCTAGATGTCAATCAGGAACGGCCAATGTGAATTGACGATAAATTAAAAGGGTGTATTAATTTATCGATTTTGATTAGATCAAAATAATATTTCACGACGTTAGGCATCGTGGTCGGGAACCTAATGGGTCGCACACAAAAGAGAATCGGAAGACTGCAAATTGTTAATTGATTAATTTAACAATCGTTGGATAAATTAATTAATTGATTTTCTTATTTATAATCCCGAATTAATTAATTGGATTAATTAATTCACGGACCGGGTTTGATTAATTGAATTAATTAAATATTGGACCGGACCGGGCCGGGTCCATTTGGGTTTATATATATATGCAGCTAGGGTTTGAGGTCCATTAAGTTATTCATTGTTCTTGCTAGCACAAGAAAGAAACCCTAGCAGTTGCTGTTTTCTCTCTGTGTGGATTTCATTGGAGGCTGCACAATTGGACAGCTGTGGGAGGCAGATTCAAGCTGCTGGAAAGGAATAACGCGAAAGAGTTTGCAAATCACACAAAAGGTATATTTCTCATCACAGTTTTTATCTAAATACAAAGCTGAATCCTGAATGGGAATTGAAATCTGTTAAATTCCGCTGTGCATGTTTAAATCAATACCCAACAGTGGTATCAGAGCCAACTTTGTATTTGTTAGGAACTGTTTAACGTGTTGATTAAATTAAATGTTATTTTAATCACGTTCATTCCTAAATCTAGCAATATAGTTTAAAAATTTTTTTTTGTCTATTTGGATCTGTTCTTGAAAAAAAAAATTTGGGTCGAGGGGCGGGGCGCGCCTACCGGCGCTGCAACCCGCAGCGCCATCGCGCTGCTGGTCATTTCTCATGGGCGGCGCCGCACCAGAAAGAAGAGAAGAAAAAAAAAAATTTTTTGGTTTAGGGTTTTGGTGGAGGCGGGGGCCTCTGTTGCAATTAATGTAATTTGGGGCCCCTAGTTGCAATTTCACAAAAGGGGTCAATTTGCAAATTTAAAACCAGGGACCCATTCTGTAAATTCAGATTTTGGAAGGGTCTGATGTTAATTTCGTTTTGGGTAACTTTTGTAAAATTTCAAAAAGGGTTTTGATTTTGAATTTTGAATTATTTTAAAATGAGTTTTAAATTGGGTTTGACCCATACCCTAATTTTGACCCAGAATTAAAATTTTATTTAAAAATTTGACGACTTTTATATTTTTGTTAAAATTAGATTTTAACTTAAATATTTAATTTGACCCTTAATTAAATTTTTATTATGTTTGGGAATTTTGTCCTAAATTAAAATATTAATTCAATTTTATTAGAGTTGGACTCTAATAGTAAATTAATTAAATTTTGTTTTGAATTAACACCACTTCCCTATGCAAATTAGCACTTAGAGTATGACTCTAATTTAATAGTTAATTAAAATTCGATTTTGATTAAATTACTTCGCCCAATAGTTATGGATTTAGAGTTGGACTCTAATTCGATATTTAGTTAAAATTAGATTTTAATTAAATTGGCCCGTCAATTAAATTAATTAATTAATATGATTAATTAATTGTTTAATTATCTCGATCCCAAAATTTTGATTTAATTTTGACGACTATAATTGCTAGATTTATGAGACATTGCATATAATATTAGATATTATA
>NW_019229002.1:240295-240693 GCF_002742605.1 Olea europaea var. sylvestris
TTCCTGATATTATATGTCGATGACATATTATTAATGGGAAACGACATCCCAATGCTCCAATCGACAAAATTATGGTTGTCAAAGAATTTCTCCATGAAAGATATGGGAGAAGCAGCGTATATCTTGGGAATCAAGATCTATAGAGATAGATCTAAAAGATTGCTAGGCTTATCCCAATCTTCGTACATAGATAAAATCTTGAGAAGATTTAATATGGAAGAGTCCAAAAGAGGATTATGCCCCATGTCACATGGGATTTACCTCTCAAGAGATATGTGTCCTAAAACACAGGATGAAAGAAGTCGCATGGATAAAATTCCTTATGCTTCGGCGATAGGATCTATCATGTATGCGATGCTATGTATGAGACCAGATGTTTCATATGCTCTAAGTGTTAC
>NW_019229002.1:240892-273263 GCF_002742605.1 Olea europaea var. sylvestris
CAGTCAGGATATATGTTTACTCTCAACAATGGAGCGGTTAGTTGGAAAAGTTCCAAACAGGAAACAACCGCTGATTCAACAACAGAAGCCGAGTACATAGCTGCTTCTGAAGCAGCAAAGGAAGCTGTATGGATCAAGAAGTTCATTAATGAACTTGGAGTCGTTCCTAGCATTGTTGATCCCATACCTTTGTATTGTGATAACAATGGAGCCATCGCGCAAGCGAAGGAACCGAGGTCTCATCAACGATCCAAACATGTGCTAAGGCGATATCATCTCATCAGGGATATTATACAAAGGAATGACGTAAAGATAGAGCGAGTTTCCACAGATGATAATATTGCAGATCCACTGACAAAGCCGTTGTCACAACAGAAACATGATCGTCATGTGGATGCTTATGGTATTAGATACGTGAGCGATTGGATCTAGTGCAAGTGGGAGTTTGTAAGTGTTATGCCCTAGATCCAATCGATTTAGGTTGTAAACGCTTTTAATATATTTAATATATAATTGGATCTTGAATAAACCATGGTCGTAAGTAATAACGAGATACGGATATCGTTAATACAGTTAGACCATCACGTGTGGCATTTCTTACTTATGAAGTAAGTAGCTGATCTCACGAGCTAAAGTGTGGTGACACTTAAATGAACATGTGGATGTTTTGTTGTAGAACAAAACATTGGAGACCGGCTAAGAGATTCCACATGGATAACTATCTGAGTGTCAGTGGCTAATCTCTAACGTTCGGTAGTGGGATTGATCCTTTGACTTGAGGTCGTCATAGTACCCTATATGAGGACAGTCATACTTTGGCGGTGTTGGATGTTGCTCTGAAAAGGGCCGCTAATACGACATCGTTCGGGTACGTCAAGAATCGTATGAAGGTTGTGATTGATCAATAAAGGATTCGTTACTCTTAGATAGTAGGAGATTATGATCTGCGTTTCATTCAATTAAGTCGATGATGAAATCCTTGGCCAAGGTGTACTCATAAGTCGAAAAGGAGTTTTCGATTTATATTGACTTAATAGTGGAATGAAAGATATGATCGATGATCGAGATTGACACAATTCCATATCTCGTAATTGATCGGATCGTATTGACGAAGGGATAATAATTCCATGATAAACGAACGATTTTGGTTTTGTCATACCACGTGACATTTCCCGTCACATGTATTGCCCTGACACATTGCTAGATGTCAATTAGGGACGGCCAATGTGAATTGACGATAAATTAAAAGGGTGTATTAATTTATCGATTTTGATTAGATCAAAATAATATTTCACGACGTTAGGCATCTTGGTCGGGAACCTAATGGGTCGCACACAAAAGAGAATCGGAAGACTGCAAATTGTTAATTGATTAATTTAACAATCGTTGGATAAATTAATTAATTGATTTTCTTATTTATAATCCCGAATTAATTAATTGGATTAATTAATTCACGGACCGGGTTTGATTAATTGGATTAATTAAATATTGGACCGGACCGGGCCGGGTCCATTTGGGTTTATATATATATGCAGCTAGGGTTTGAGGTCCATTAAGTTATTCATTGTTCTTGCTAGCACAAGAAAGAAACCCTAGCAGTTGCTGTTTTCTCTCTGTGTGGATTTCATTGGAGGCTGCACAATTGGACAGCTGTGGGAGGCAGATTCAAGCTGCTGGAAAGGAATAACGCGAAAGAGTTTGCAAATCACACAAAAGGTATATTTCTCATCACAGTTTTTATCTAAATACAAAGCTGAATCCTGAATGGGAATTGAAATCTGTTAAATTCCGCTGTGCATGTTTAAATCAATTCCCAACAGGGAGCTCATCACTAGCAAAGCTCTCTTCACACGCTATGTTCCGTCCTCTCACCAACTTGCTGATTTCTTTACTAAAGGCCTCTCTCGTGATCGGTTTATGTTCCTACAGTCCAAGCTCAATCTCCGCATTGCTCCGTTCAGCTTGAGGAAGGGTAAAGAGGCTAACGTTCACTAAGCTCTAATTATGGACAGCTACAGCTATTTACAGGAATCATATTGACAGAATGAGATTATGGCATTTTCCTTATACATTATTTTTGTAAATATCTTTTCTATATATATTGTATATAGCCGTTAGCTTTGTTGTTTAAATACTGGAAGCTTTGTCAATAATATATATACAAGAATTTACAGTTTCCTTCAACTTCCTCCGTCGTTTCTTTTTCTTTTTATATTTTAGCTTGTTCTAAACATATGGCATTATTGCTATAATGTCGGTAGATAAACCGTGGATTTAAACCGAACTAAACCGCAAATAATGGTTTGGTTTGGTTTGGTTTGGTTTGAAAAAATTTCAAACCGCATAAAATAGTTTGAGTTGAACATATTACTTAAACCGCCCAAATCGAACCGTGTTCACCCCTAACAAACACCTATCAAGAATTAAATTAGATTCTAATCTATTGTATTTGGTATAATGCAGATTCCAGAGGCTGAGGGAGATTATTCCTCTTCGGCTATGAACCGGTAATTTTCTTTCTTTGCTGGTAAATTTTTTGAAGTCGATTTTAGCTTTTTCTTCTTCATTTGTTTTTGCTGTAAATTCGAGTGATTATCTTTTTTTTGGGGAATCTTTGAATACTTTATTTTGAATTTGAACTTCTCTTTGAAATGTTGTGGTTTTCTCTATAATGCTTAATTGTATATGTACATATTGGTTTGGTTTCATTTGTGATTGTTTGGGTTAGCTCATGTTTCTGGGTTTTGGGTGTTTGGCATTGTTAAGCCTCAAAGACCCTCTCTTTATCTCAATCGTGGCTTC
The DNA here is from genome assembly GCF_002742605.1 of Olea europaea var. sylvestris. NCBI lineage: Eukaryota > Viridiplantae > Streptophyta > Magnoliopsida > Lamiales > Oleaceae > Olea > Olea europaea. The sequence continues at coordinate 243,695 of NW_019229002.1, forward strand.
AGTTTTGCTATTTCTAAAGTAGTGTGAGGGTTTCACGAGTGGGGATTGTAATAGATCCATAATTTTTTATAGTCTTCAACTTTTTGGATTGAATTACTTTGAGATTGTGTTCGTACAACATTCGCCAAGTTCTGGTAATACTTGTGCTTGGATTACACACCTTCAAAATTTGTTGTAGAAAGTTTTGAGAAGTTGTAGTTTTCAAATAGCCTCTGTTGAGGATGTTTTGTGACTTATTTATTAATCCATTAAATTAAATTGTCTATGCTAGAGATATTAGCTTCTATTCTACTTAGTCCCCACTTTTATGCCTGAGATTTAGCTTCTGTTTAATCAATCTGCGTGTGTTCAGTTAGATATTATGATAAGTGATCTTGTTCCCTTTTGAAGTATCGATTTTTGTGTACTTATTAAACAGAGATAGTTACTGATAGGACTACAGAAAAAAATAAATAAATGAAAATAAAAATCTTAGTTTAATTGAATTGAGAAATGTAAATTTGAAACCAAAAACAGAGATGTTTCCTGGAATAACACTTTTTCCATGATATACCAGAGGAGTATGCTTTCCAGGCCAAAGTTCCTCCGTGTTGAATATATCCATAAGCAATTAAATGTTTCACTTTCTTCTTCCCACACACAATCAACTTCCAATCGCCAAACATAGCCTTTGCAATGCAAATTTGTACGTTCTTATTGCATTTACCTAATGAATCAAAATTTTTAAGTTCTAAATGCTTTTAAGAGTTTCATATTATCTAATTTTGTAATATATACACCACCTTTTGACTTTTATGACACGCATTATGAAAGCATCTGGTGGACGAAATAAAGCACTGATGTCAAAAGAGTGACTCAATCTTAATCAAATCTCAAGAGTCTCACACAATAATATTGGAAAAAATAGACATGTTCCAACTGGGCAAGAATAAAATCATTGAGAACAAATGCAATGGCATATTTAAGCCAAATGTAGGTAATAGCCTCAACAACTAACAATCTCTGTGAATTTATGCTACTAACATAATGAAATAGGTGTACTTACTGACCATTTGCACAGATCAAAGCTATTTTCACTGTTGTATAAGTTGCTTATGTTTCAGAAAATATGATGATCCACTAAACACATACTTTCATTTTTTATTTCCCCACGAACACATATCATACACTTTTTATAAATCTATATAATGTTAATTTTCGATCATATAATGTACCCACCCATAATGTACTCTAATCCAACTCCAATTAATTCTTCCACTATAAAAAAATATTCAGATATTTCTTGATTTCACTGATTAATAAACATTAGTGTAATATCATATGCTTGAAAATTATGCAAAACCTGGACAAATTTTAGAGAAGAAAAGGGTCTTTGGCCATAATTTAGGAAGTCTATTCTTTTTGGAAAAATGTGGACAATATTTCTCTATCCAGCTATACTCCTTATGGACATCTTCTAAGCTGTGGTTTTTTCACTTTTAAATTGTTGGACAGTAGGAAATCTTTGTCATTTTTAAGCCAACTGTTAATATGCATATTTATTTATGAAGAAATAGTAATTCTTAGTTTTTTGGGATTTTTTTGTTTAATAGTAAGTGAAGCATTTTTGATTCTTTGAAGTACTGTCCTATTTTTTTGTCTATGTTGTCTTATTAGCTTAACGATTATTGTTGTAAAATTATATTTTGATTGTCATTAGAGCAATATCATTGACTGATTTAGTTGGAACTTAATCCTGCACATCTATTTTTTGAATATTGCGATGTTCAGTTTGGATAGTAGCTTTGCGTATAATGGACAAAGAGTGGTTGCACTTATCAAGGTTATCATCTGAAATTGGATCTTATGAACCTAGTTACCAAATGGAAATAATTTCAATGTATAAAGATCATAAATATTTACTCGTAGATTTTCAAGACTAGGAGCACAGAATTTTGTTGAACGAGCTCGTAAAAAATGCAATTCAGAAATGATGGTATGTCCTTGTATTAAGTGTAGGAATCTAATGCATCATCATTATGATACAATCTATGAACATTTGGTTATTAAAAGTATGGATCCTATATATACTACTTGGGTGTTTCATGGAGAGCAATCAGGTGCATCAAATCAGAATGTTGTAGAAATGTTTGAGTCGAGTAGGATGTTTAATTTCCACAATAAAAGATAAGAAAAATCTCAACATGCCATGGAATAATTTTTTCAACTTCATACTCAAGCAACGTTTGTTTAATTTTTGGAAAAATTGAAGTTCGTAATGGTGTGATGAGCACCAATCCCTTGAGATAAAACTCCAACCAACATGTTAACCGTAAATTACCACATCAAGTGAGAATCATTTTTGAACAATTTTAACCTATTACAATTAATTTATTTCAATAATACCTTCCTTTTCATTTATCAATATGTAATAAATACAACTAAAACCTTATCATGTATAAATTTCATGTTATTAATTCTCAATTAATTAACATTCACATTAATCCAGACTCAATGAATCTTGGCCTCCATAAATCTAGAGTTTATATAGATAAATTTATTTATATTTATGTATCTAGAAATTTTAATAGAATTTTAAATTCATAATTAGCAATTAATTCTTATGTACCAAATGTAATATAAAAAGGTTGCTCATTTGTAGTATTTTATGGTTTTTAAAAAATTAAATCACAGAAGTTGAGTTTTGAGAGTACAATTTTCTTCTCCTAAATTTATATCCTAAATTTTATTTTCTTTAGTTCGGTTGAGACTCATCAAATTCTCCCAACAAAATCAAATATTACTTTTACAGCATCTATAAAGTATTTCAGAATAACGTGCAATGCACATTCAATTTTGAATAGTATAGACCAAAAGTTGTAAATATATTATAAAATATATTAAGCTCTTCTAATAATGAATTTATAAGCATCGAGCTAAATAATTTAAATTTAGTGTTCTTCGTAACCACAAAAACCTTTCTTTTGGATTTAAAAAATAAAAAATAAAAAATAAAAAATCTTTTGGGAACAATAATTTTGGCCATGCATATTTCAAAAGACTGTCTAAGATTTAAACTTTTAAGTTATGCACACTTTAAACTTTTTTCTTAAGAAGATCTCTGCATTCTACTAGAAACTAGGGGAGTATTGGTGGATAATGAAGTCGCCAAAAGCTAATTATTTCTTTTGGATTATTAGAAGAATGAAACCTTCATTTGTGGACAAATTTCCACAATAAAAGATAAGGAAAAATCTCAACATCCAATGGAATAATTTTTCCAGTTTCATAGCCAAACATAGTTTATTTTATTTTCGGAAAAAAATGAAGTTCATAATCGTGTTATGAGTTCCATTAACGATAAATTACCTTCTACAATTATCTTGCTTAAGCTTTATATATATATATATATATATATATATATATATATATACACGCACACACACTTATATCAAATTCTTCATTACCAACTCCCTCCCAATTATCTTTTTGCATTTGAAATTAGCCATGGGAAAGAATGTCATCTGTATGTTGCTGGCGATGGTCTACTTGCTTATCAACATTTTTATATCTCTAAATAGCTCCACCGATGAATATGCTATTTTAGCTTTCAGATCTCAAATAACTTCCGATCCAAATAATATATTAGCAAAAAATTGGTCACAAAGAACCTCATTCTGCAATTGGATCGGCATTACTTGTAGCAAGAGATATCAAAGAGTTAGGGGCTTGAATTTAGCATATATGGGTCTCGGAGGTATTATTGCTAAAGAAATTGGTGAACTCTGGTTTTTGATAGTAAAATTCTCTTCCCGTAAATATATATCATAAATTTTATTTCCTCTAGCTCGGTTGAGACTCATCAAATCCTCCCAACAAATTGGTATCAAATATTACTTTTACAAGGCTTGTAAAGTATTTCATAATGACGTGCAATGCACATTCAACCTTAAATAGTATAGACCAAAAGTCGTAAAATATCTTATAAGATATATTAATCACTTCTAATAATGAAGTTATAAGCATTGAGCTAAATAATTTACAGGATATTAAAAAAAAAAATCTCTAAAAAGGGAAATTCAGACCATGCATATTTCAGAAGATTATCTAAGATTTAAACTTCTAAGTTATGCACGAAAAGGAAAATCTCTGCTTTCCACTAGAAAATGGGGGAGTATTGGTGGACAATTAAGTCACCTAATACTAATTAATTCTTTTGGATCATTTGAAGATGAAACCTCCATTTGTGGAAAAACTTCCACAATTTCCAGAATAAAAGATAAGAAAAATCTCGACATCCAATGGAATAATTTTTCTAGTTTCAAAGTCAAGCAAAGTTTGTTTTAGTTTTGGAAAAAGTGAAGTTCATAATGGTGTGATGAGCACCACTCCCTTAAGATAAAACCCCAACCAACACGTTAACCATAAATTACCACATCAAGTGAGAATCGTTTTTTGGACAATTTTAACCTATTACAATTCATTGGTTTTAATAATACCTTACTTTTCGTTTATCAATATATAATAAATACTACAAAATCCTTATCATGTATGAATTTCGTCTTATTAATTTTGAATTAATTAACATTCACACTAGTGAAGACTCAATGAATCTTCACTTGATGAATGTTGACCTATATAAATCTAGAGTTATTATAGATAAATTTATTTCTATTCATGTATCTAGAAGTTTTAATGGGATTTTAAATTCATTATTAGCAGTTAATTCTTATGTACCAAATGTAGTATAAAAATGTTGCTCATTTGTAGTACTTCATCCTTTCAAAAAAATCAAATCATAGTAGTTGAGTTTTGAGAGTACGATTTTTTTTTCTTTTAAATTTATATGCTGAATTTTATTTTCTTTAGTTCGGTTGAGATTCATCAAATTCTCTCAACAAATTGATGTCAAATATTACTTTTACAGCACTTATAAATTATTTTAGAGCAACGTGCAACGCACGTTCAACTTTGACTAGTATAGACCAAAAGTCATGAAATACCTTATAAGATATATTAAACCCTTCTAATAATGAAATTATAAGCATCGAGCTATATAATTTAAATTAAGTGTTCTTAGTAACCACAAAAACCTTTCTTCTGGATATAAAATAAATAAATAAATAATTATAAAAATTCTGGAAACAGAAATTCAGGCCGTGCATATTTCGTAAGACTCTCTAAGATTTAAAAACTTTAAAGTTATGCACACTTCAACCTTTTTTCTTAAGAAAATCTCTGCCTTATACTAGAAAATAGGGGAGTATTGTGGACAATGAAGTCTCCAAAAGCGAATTATTTCTTTTGGATTATTAGAAGAATGAAGCCTTCATTTGTGGAAAAACTTCCACAATTTCCACAATATAAGATAAGGAAAAATCTCAACATGCAATGGAATAATTTTTCCAGATCCATAGTCAGGCATAGTTTATTTTATTCTTGAAAAAAAATAATTTAAGTATATAATGGTGTGACGAACATGACTCCCTTGAGATAAAACCCTAACCAACACGTTAACCATAAATTACCTTGTACATTTATCTTGCTTAAGCTTTAATTTTTTTTATATATATCCACACACACACACTTACATCGAACTCGTCATTACCATCCCCCTCCCTATTATCTTTTTGCATTTCAAATTAGCCATGGGAAAGAATGTCTTCTTTATGTTGCTGGCTATTGTCTACTTGCTTATCAACATTGTTACATCTCTAAATAGCTCCATAGATGAATATGCTCTTTTAGCTTTCAAATCTCAAATAACCTCCGATCCAAATAAAATCTGGGCAAAAAATTGGTCACAAGGAACCTCGTTCTGTAATTGGATTGGCATTTCTTGTGGCAGGAGACATCAAAGAGTTAGGGGCTTGAATCTAGCAAATATGGGTCTAGGAGGTACTATTGCTAAAGAAATTGGTGAAATCTCTTTTTTGAGATCCTTAATTATTAGCAACAATAATTTTCATGGGTTTATCCCTAATGAAATTGGTAAACTCAGCCAGCTTCAAGAAATAGAGATGCAGAACAATGGACTCAGTGGCTCTATTCCGCCAACTTTTGAATTTCTTGAAAATCTATTGAAGTTAAATATCTCCAATTATGGACTCCCTAGAGATATTCGTAACAGGATTTTCAACCTCACTTCTCTGATTGAAATTAGTTTTCGAAGCGATAGACTCTCAGGAAGTCTACCTATGGATATTTTCTTCAATCTTCCAAAGCTGGAGAGGCTAAGGATTTCAAGGAATCAAATGAGTGGAAACATTCATCCAAGCTTGGGGAGCTTGTATGAATCTTAAACTACTTTCTCTGTCGTGCAATAATTTTGTCGGATGCATATTCCAATGGAAATCGGGAAGTTGTCAAAGCTTCAAGTTCTCTATCTTGGACTAAATAATTTGACAGGTAAGTTTAAAGATTGTTCACATACACATGTCTCACTTCACTAGATAAAGTATTCCAAAACTTTTGACAATTCACAAGAATTGTTGTCCCTTCGCATTATAAAACATCTCTTACATGCATAGTGATCTGCTTGTCAATGCCCATGGAGTATTTCCTTTTACATAGCTTCACTAAAAGTTATGTGCAGAATAATCCCTAAAACCTTGATTGTGAATTTTGAAAAATGTGTTCGAGCATGCATAGCATTTTCCAATAAGTATTAGAAATACATCGTAATAACATCAAATTCAACATACCCAATCAACTTTGATTTGAGATGGATACTGCTAGTGACTAGCCAAATTATAATGTTTATTCAGTATTTTATAATCTTTTCATTATTAATTGGATGTAGTGATTTTATTTTTTATTTTTAATTTGTTAGTTTGAGGGCATAGGAGATGAAATTTTAGTTATGAAAACACTAAATTTAAAATGGTCATACATTACAACAATTTTTATGCTGCTAGAAAATCTAAATGAGCTTTAAGTGACCACCTATACATTTTACCCTCTTTTGACAAATATACTTCTGCATGTGTAGCATTGTTCAAATAATTATTAGAAATACATAATGTAACAATAATTTGCTCTTAGTTATCGAAATTAAAGTAGTTGGTACTTCTTCTCTTTCATTAGATCTATTTTGTGTTAATTTAGCATTTGATATTTTAAAATCCACATGTTTTTTAAATGGATTGACAGTAAATATGCTAAATGAAATTGGAAACCTATCAGTACTTGTATATTTGGATTTGTGACACAATGATTTCAGTGGTATGTATCAAGATCTCCTAAACTTATTTTATACGTTTCAATGCTCTAAGAATCATAAAGTGCAGCTAGACATCAAAGCCAAGCATCAAGTTATTATGAGCCTAAACAGGCCAGACAACAAGGCCTTGCATCGTGCCTAGAAGATTGGTTAAATTTATTTTAATTTATTTATAGAAGATTGGTTAAATTTATTTTAATTTATTTACTGTCCTAATAAAAAATTATACTAAAGCTTAAAAAAAATTGTCATATATAACAAAGATTTTTATGCTGATGGAAAGTCTAAATGAACTTTAGGTTACCATGCACCTAGGAATTTTACGCACTTTTGACTAATAATTTTCAACATGTATGCATTTTCCAAATAATGATTGGAAATACATTATGAAACAACTTCATGGGTACTTAATTATCAACTGTTTGTACTTCATCTTTCATTAGGTGTATTTTGTGTTAATTCAACATGCAACATTTTAAAATCTACATATTTAAATGGATTGAAAAAGAAAATGAAACTGAAAAAGTATCAGCACTTATATTACTAGATTTGGGGCCCAATAATTTCAATGGTACATACCTAGATCTTCGAAATAGTATTATATTAAATTTAGTGTTCTAAAAAGCGTAAAATATGACTAGACGTCATGGTTAAGCTTGGGGGTTCTACTAGCCTAAATGGGCTAGGTATACAAAAGTGTACTGTGTGGCTAGGTGATAGGGCCAGCTTCGTGCCTGAACGCACCTTTTGGATCACTTATTAAATATATTTTGATTTGTTTATTTAGTTTCATGACAAAGATTTATATCAAGATTCTAAATTAAAAAGGGTAATTAGCACAAAATATCCCTACCTTTCGATGTTTTTGTGGATAACGTCCCTACCTTTCATTTTTTGGTGGATTACACCCTTACCTTTACATTTTTTTTGCGCAAAACGTCCTTCTGTCAACTTTCCGTTAAAATGCTCCGTTAAATCAAAAAGGTAATTAGCAGAAAAGGTCCCTACCTTTCAATATTATTGTGCAAAACGTCCCTACCTTTCACCTTTCATTGCAAAAAGGTCATTTTCATCCATTTTTTCAATAAAATGACGATTTTACCCTCCTATTCAAATAAAACAAAAAGAAAAGATGAATTACCAACTGCAACCATAATCCTTAAATTTTTAAAAAATTACAAAAAATCATAAATTCTCAACCACCACCATTTTCACAACCTATCAAGCTGCCAACTATAAATCCACATAATACCACCTTTCGACCACCATGCCCACTGGACTCCATCACTGTAAATGTGGTTGTTTCGGACAGATTGGTGACCAATACTATGGAGGAGGTTATTGGGGAGAGTGAGGCGACGCTGGTGGTGGTAGAGTCCTATGTGTTGTGGTCGAAAAGTGGTGCTATATGAATCTATAGGTGGTGGCTTGGTGGGGTTGTGAAAGTGGCGGTAGTGGAGAATTTAGGATTTATCTGTAATGTTTTGAAAGATTTAGAACTATGATTGCAATTAATTAATTATTTTTTTCTTTTCTTTTTGTTTTATTTCAATAGGAGGGTAAAATCGTCATTTTATTGAAAAAATGGATGAAAATGACCTTTTGCGCAATGAAATGTGAAATGTAGGGGTAAAAATGCTAAAGATGAAAGGTAGGGATGTTTTGCACAATAATATTGAAATGTAAGGACCTTTTCTGCTAATTATGCTAAAAAATAAAAGGTAGGGACGTTTTGCACAATAACTTTGAAAGGTGGGGACCTTTTATGCTAATTACCTTTTTGATTTAACGGAGCATTTTAACGGAGAGTTGACAGAAGGATGTTTTGCGCAAAAAAATGTAAAGGTAAGGGTGTAATCCACCAAAAAATGAAAGGTAGGGACGTTTTCTACAAAAACATCTAAAGGTAGGGATGTTTTGTGCTAATTACCCAATTAAAAATTTTCGTATACAAAAAAGATTTTTATGCTGGTGGAAAATCAAAATGAACTTCAGTAACCACCTAGGCATTTTACACTGTTTTTCACAAAAGTTTTTCAAAATGTATGCCATCTTTCAAACATTTATTAGAAATACATCATGCAACAGTAACTCCACGGATACTTAATTGTGGAATTCAAATTAGTAGGTACTTCTTCTCTTTTATTAGATCTATTTTGTGTTAATTTAACATTTGATATTTTAAAATCTATATGTCCAAATGGATTGACAGGAAATATTCCAAATGAAATTGGAAACCTATCAGCAATTGAACATCTAGAATTGGAGTCCAACAGTTTGAGTGGTATGTTACTACATCTCTTAAACATATGTTATGTATTAAATCAAGTGTTTTAAAAATCATAATGCTTGACAAGACTTCAAGGCTAACCTTCTATCTTTTACGAGCCTAAATGGGCCAGCATATAAAATCGTTAAAGTGTGGTTTAGTGGCAAGGCTCAGCTTAGACACTCTTTTTAAAACATTAACTAAATCTATTCAATTTGTTTATTTAGTGTGTTGACAAAGATTTATACCAAGATTCTAAATTTAAAATTTTTGTATACATCAGAGATTTTTATGCCAGTGGAAAATCTAAACGAACTTTGGGTTTCCAAATTTTGGCAAATGCTTTTCGAAATGTGTGGTGTTTTCCAAATAATTATTAGAAACACAGCATAATCACATCAAATCCTAAGTACCCAACTTGCTTATACTTGCTAAACTTTTCAATATTAATTGAATTTAGTTTTTTTTTCCTTAGTTTGAGGACCTAGAATGCATTATCAGTTATGAAAATTTTAAATTGTCAACTTAAAAAAGATTTTTATGCTGGTGGGAATCTAGATGAACTTCAGCTCTCTTAGTCGTTTTAAATCTTTTGACAAATAATTTAAAGTATGTTTGACATTTTTCAAATAATTATTATAAATATATTATGCGACAATAACTTCATATTTACTCAATCATCAACTTCAAATTAGTTTATACTCCCCCTCTTCCATAAGATCTATTTTGTGTTAATTTAACATTTGATGAGCTTTAGGTTTCCGCCTATGCATTTTACACTCTTTTGACAAATTGTTTTCAAAATATTTGGTATTTTTCATGTAATTATTAAAAATACAGCATAATTACTTTGAAGCCAAATTACCCAATATGCTTGAGATGAAGATGGATAATACTAGCATCTAGTCTCATTATAATGTTTTAGTACCTAGGATGCAATTTAGTTATGAAAACTCTAAATTTAAATGGTCACCTTTAACAAAGATATCTATGCTGATGTAAAATCTAAATGAGCCTTATGCTACCACCTAGTCATTTTATACTCTTTTGACATGTTTTTCAGCATTTGGGGCAGTTTTCAAATAATTATTAAAAATATATCATACCACAATAATTAGTAAAAGTATATCATATACCACAATAACTTATAGTTACTTAATAATTACAGTGTTATTATTTGATATGAAATTTTAAATATTTTACTTTTTATTTCAATATTTAATATCCTAAAATGTATTCATGGGAAACATTCCATATGAAATCGGAAACTCATTAGCACTTCTGTATTTATCCTTAGGTTTTGATGTCTTAACAGGTATCTATAACTCATCAGTACTTTTGGTATTCATTAATTTGTGTTGACAAGCACAACAATACAGGTACAATTATGCATTCAGTTAGCAGTTTATCAAATTTGAAGAAATTACTTATTTTTGATAATAGAATTCAGGGCAAATACCTGAATCCATCTTCAATCTCTCCATGTTACAAATACTTTCGTTGAGTGACAATAGTATCTCCAGCAATATTCCATCGTCAATATCCAATGGTCTCCCTAATCTTGAACGTCTCTTACTTGGTGACAATCAATTGAGTGGAAAAATTCCTCCCTCTGTTTCAAATTTTTCAAAACTTGCTAAGTTGGATCTTCATGGCAACTCCTTCAGTGGACAAGTGCCCATGAACATTGGGAATTTACATAACCTACATTTTCTACATTTTGGCTTTAATCAGTTGACAAAAAATCCTTCAGTGATCGAATTAGATTTTCTTATTTCATTGCAAAATTGTAGGCAGTTGATGATCTTAGGGATAGAAAACAAACCTTTCCACGAAATATTAGCAAAATCATTGGGTAATTTGTCAGAATATGTTGAATCTTTCACTGCTGATTATTGTGGTGTTAAAGGCATCATTCCTAATGAAGTTGGTAATATGACCAACTTGATTGAGTTAGGCATTGGAAGCAATGAATTGATAGGAACAATTCGTGATACATTGAGTCAATTAAGAAAATTGCAAAAGCTGAGACTAGGTGTCAATAAACTACGGGGTCAGTATCTGCCAACATTTGCAATTTGGTACATCTGTATTATCTTGATTTGGGAAATAATCAGCTTTCTGAACAGTTGCCAAAGTGTTTAGGAAATCTTACGTCTTTACGAGAAATTTATTTATTTTCTAACTCATTGACTTCCACTATCCCATCCACAATGTGGACTAACAAGAAAATTCAGATTTTGAGTTTAATTGATAATTTGCTGAATGGGTTGCTGGCTCCGAAAATTGGAAACATTAAGAGCATGCGAGGGTTATATCTATCGGGAAATCAATTCTCAGGTGATATTCCTAGCACTATAGGACAACTTTAGAATTTGGGAAATCTAACATTATCAAACAATCGATTACATGGTCCTACACCTGAATCATTTGGTAATCTAATTTCATTGAAAATGATGGTGTAATCCCCAAGACATTGGAGAAACTTGAGTTCCTTGAGTATTTTAATGTTTCGTTCAATGAACTCACCGGTGAAATTCCAAATGGAAGGCCTTTTAAGAACTTTACCTCAGATTTTTTTCATTGGCAATCGTGAATTGTATGGAGCATCTCAATTTAAGGTCAAGCGGTGCGAAGATAACACATCTAGAATATCAAACAAAACTAGACTTTTGAAGTATATTTTACCATCAATTTCGGTCATATTTATTCTGGCTATGACTATGATTTATTTAATGAGATGCTAGAGCAGAAAAACACATCTTCCAACTCTGTCTATTTCCCCCATCACCATCAAGAGGATTTCATATTTTGAAATTCTTGATGCTACAAAGAAATTTCGTAAAGAGAATTTGATTGGCAAAGGCAGTGTTGGTTCAGTGTACAGCGGAGTATTTTCAGATGGAATGATTGCTGCAATTAAGGTGTTTAATTTAGAATTGGAAGAAGCAAAGAACAGTTTTGATTCTGAGTGCCAAATATTGTGCAATATTCGTCATAGAAATCTTGTCAAGGTAATTAGTAGCTGCTCTAACGTTGATCTTAAAGCCTTGGTGATGGAATATATGCCTAACGGAAACCTTACCAAATGGCTATCTTCAAGCAACTATTTCCTAAATTTAGCTCAAAGACTGGAAATGGTGATAGATGTGGCATCTGCGCTAGAGTATCTACATTATGGGTATCCCTCTCCAATTGTCCATTGTGATTTGAAATCGAGCAATATACTTTTTGATGAAAATATGGTTGCCAATGTTGCAGACTTGCTTTTCACTGAAGACCAGAGAATTTCGATTACCAAGACGTTGGGCACCATTGGATAAATGGCTCCAGGTAAATGGTTTCTTTCATCTACTTGTGCATATGTGAATGCTAACAGTGTAAGTATTACTTTTTAGTTCTTGTTTTATTTATGCATCATTTAACATTAAACTAGTTAATTTGATCACATATCCTAATTTTGTAGAGTATGGATCAGCTGGATTAGTATCAACTATGGCGGATGTTTATAGTCATGGGATTATGCTGATGGAAACATTTACCAAGAAGAAGCCAACGGATGATATATTTGTCGGAGAGTTCACAATGAGGAAATGGGTGCTTGAATCATTTCCAGATGCAGTAATGGACATAGTTGATGTCGATTTAGTGAATCCTACTGAAGATAATATTCGAGCTAAGAAGAGCTGCTTCAAATTAATCATGAAACTAGCACTAGAATGCACAACTGATTTGCCATAAGAGAGGCTCACTGCTAAAGATGTTCTAACAAGGCTCAAGAAGATAAAAAACTTAATTTTATTAAAGCATAATCGAGGTAGAACAAGACAAAAGGTTTTCTTCTTATTCAGAACACAACAAAAAAAAAATGATTATTTGAATCAAAATCTATTTTCCATTTTACTAGTAATCTTTAAAGCTTATTATATGTTGCTATCACAGGAAACTTGGCTATCATTCTAAAGATTTTAAAGCTCTATTGGCTTCCAATGTTGTGTTGCAGTGTGTTGTAGCTGTTTTATGGCCAAAATCTGTACTGCAAAGTTATTTGGTTAATGAATAAGTAATTTTATGCATTTCGTGTCCGTAATTAGACAATGTTCAGATATCTGGTTAATCTACTGTAAGATGTGGTGGCGTGAGAAAACATTTTGGTAACATAAATTATCTTCATTAATTATGTGAAAATATTGTTACCTTTTGTTCTTATCCTCTTCATTTGCCCTTGACACCGGTCATTAATACAAAGAAGCATTATTAGCACAAAAAAGCACCAAAATGAAGCCTCTTTGAAGTATAAAAATTAAAAATAATAATTTAAGCTAATGAATGTTGAAAGAATATACATGAAATTTCCAATCGTTGAGTTGGTAGTGATGCTCTTCTGGTAACCAGAATAATGCATAATTTTATGATCTTCTTCTATAGTCACTAATGAATTATTTGTTAAGGTACATAGTACAATATTCAGAGTATAAAAGGAATAAAATGAATTTAAAATATTTAATATCGTAATGTGTGCCTTATCTCATTAACTTGACGACCTTCACCATGATCATCTAGCTCATCTCATGCACCAGATGGCACTTCATCATCACTAGAAGAGAATGATATGCATAACCACCGGTCTAGATGATAATTACATGACATAAACTGATAGATCTATTTAAAAATAAAGTCATATGACTTATTTAATTGAACTTATAAAATATAATCACCTAAATTGGTACTCTAACACCACTGACATTAGATAGCATTGTTGAATGATTATTCAAAATCAATAAAATGTGCATTGAAAGGAAAATGGAAGCCGGAGGCTAAGGAGTATACCTATGCAGTGCATGCTCGTGTGCAGGGCCTCCACGAAGTAAACTATGTGGTCACATATGAAAAACGTAGTTTGACCCAAATGACACCTAGAGGGGGGTGAATAGGTGTTTATACAGAATTTTTACTAATTAATTAATAAATGCAACAACTCACAATTATTAATATGTTCAGATCAATTCACATGCTTTACTATCCTACGTTGAATTACCAAAAACAAGTAAACTGCAGAAACATAAAGAACACAATTATTTGATGACGGAGAAACCCTAATGTGTGTAAAACTCCAGGCCCAAGCTCATGCGAATCCACTATAAACGAAAATACCTCTTACAATTCGTCAGACTCAACCCACACTTGTTTATTTGACCTCTTTATTGTAGTTTCCCAAAAGTCCTTCTGGAATGCGTGATCTTGCACCAACTCTCAGCCTCTAACCCTCATGGATTGTGTGCTTTATACCAATTCCAGGCTCTTGATTTCATCTACCTCTTGTGGATTTTAAAGAACTTCCTATTCTCCAATGATCGGAACCCCGATCTCCTTTCCTGATCTTCAAGCCTCAACAGATGCTCTGGAAGGATTTGTTGTAGTATTTGATGAAAGTGAATTTGATGTTTTTTTTTTTTTTTTGTGATTGCACTAAGAGAATATGGGATCAAATAAAAGAATCAAGGTGTGGAATGTTTTCTCCAAGTTCAATCCTCTACTGTCCACTTTCGTTGTTAATTCTCCAAAGCTACCACTTGTATTGTTTATTCCAAAATTCAATTCCAATCAAAAAGCAACCACCTGTAGCAGCCGTTTATGTTTGTGTGTATTGCTCCGATTTCCTCATTCTTTCAGCCCAAAAAGCAGCCTCCAATCTGGGTGTGTGTGTGTGTGTGTGTGTGTGTGTGTGTCTATATATATATATATATATATATAGATATCTTGTCCCTCAATTCTTCCAAAGCCGCCGCCAATAATGTTGTGTATATATATATATATAGATATCTTGTCCCTCAATTCTTCCAAAGCCGCCGCCAATAATGTTGTGTATATATATATATATAGTAGCCCTCAATTCTTGACTATTCAAAGAACTCCAAGTTGCTATCAATTGTATTTGTATATTGCCCCAAAGTTACCTCAATTTCCCTGTTAGTATGTTATATATCTTCAGCAGCCGATACCTTTTCTTCCTCAATTTTTGTGCATTTATATGATACAATTTTAGCCACCCTTTTCTATGGTTTTTATCCTTTAATTCCTCTAGCAGCCACCTTTTGTCTTATATGTATAATTCACAATTTTTGTGTGTGTGTGTGATATATTTCACTGGCAGGCAGCCTTTATGTGAATTCCCAGCTTCATTTCCTCAACAGTAGCCTCACCTTATGCCGTTTTCTGTCTATATATCTATATCAATATTGCAGCCAGCGGCACCCTTCTTCAGTGCATATAAGTGTATATATATAGAGAGACTGAGACTTATGGGCCTCTAATTTTACAAGCTCAAACCCTAGCCCAACTCAACTATATAATATTGCACTTCAAGCCTTGACTTTTAGACATATACAATTAAGTCCTTTTTTGTTCATAGAATGTCAATTACAATATAGAACCTAATGCGACATAGTGATAAAATATAGCCATTTATGGCCGTTGTTGTTTGAATTTTGGTGGCTTTTCAATCTATTTTGACACAATTTCGTAGGATCTTAATGAGGCCTATAAATAGGTGATTGACATTCATAACAATACACTTGAAAAACAAATTTTGGCCAGTACATTTTCCATTCTACCAAAAATTATCATATTGTTTCGTCATATTCAATTTATTTCTTTTGTATTCTTTAGTTTTGGGGAATTACACTAAGTACTTAAGTGTTTATTCATTTTAAGGCTTGATTAATCCTTTAAACCATTCATATTTCTGGTTTTGGTTTTTCATTTTTCTTCTCCATTTCCTCTTTTGCGAAGATATTACTTATGCTAATTTAAAATCCATAACAGTTAACTTTTTATAAGTTGTCATTTAATTTATGGGGTTGAGTGCATGTAGGATGCTAAATAGGATTCCTTCAAAACATACAAAGGTTTCTTCGTACGAATAGTGAAAAGGAAGAAAATTGAACATTGGATACTTCAAAGTGTGGGGGTTTCTTGCTTATTATAAGAACACGAATCCTAATAAGACTAAATTGGGTCCAAGATACATTAAATGTGTCTTTGTTGGATATGCTAATAATAGCAAATCATACAAATTGTTGAATTTGGAGACCAAGGTGATTATTGAATCCAGTAATGTAGAGATTTTTGAGAATTTGTTATCTTCGGATAATAAATTGAGGGAAAATCATAAAGATATCCCTATCTCAACTTACTTCCTTTTACTTAGTAGAGAGAAATGAGGTGAAGGATGTATAAACAATTCCTTTTGTTTTACATGTGAAAATCGATCCTAAAACTTATGAAGGAGATATGGCTTGTGACAACATCTTTTGGAAAGATGTAATTAAGGATGAAATGGATTCAATAATGTCAAACAATACGTGGGAACTTTTTGATTTGCCACTCGGATCCAAGCCTATTGGGTGTAAATGGGTATTTAGGAGAAAGTATAATATTGATGGTTCTCTTAATACTTTTAAGGCTAGATTAGTAGCCAAATGATATCGACAAAAGGAAGGAATTAACTAATTTGACACTTCTGTACCGATAACTAAAATAACATCAATCAGGATATTATTCGCATTAGCTTCCATACATGATTTGCATGTTCATCAAATGGATGTCAAGATGATGTTCTTGAATGAGGATCTTGATGAGAAGGTTTATATGGAACAACCTAAAGGGTTTGTTCTATCAAAAAATGAACACAAGGTATGCAAGTTGGTAAAATCACTGTACAATTTGAAGTAGGTACGTAAAAAATGGATGAGAAATTTGACTTAGATATAATATCATATGGATTTGAATATAATAGATAAATGTTTATTTCTAAAATTTGTGATAATTTTGTGATATTTATATGCTTATATGTTGATGACATGTTGATGATGAGTAATCACATGGATGGAATAGAAGAAACGAAGAGGTTTCTATCTTCCACATTCAAAATGAATGATCTTGGACAGGTGGATAACATATTGGGTATCAAAGTCACTAAGACTAGTAGGGGATGCCATCTAAATCATTCACATTATATCGAGAATGTAATAAACAAGTTCAAATATTTGAACGTAAATGAATATAGTACCCCAATTAATCAAAGTTCAATGCTTGTAAAGAATGATGGAAGAGTAATTGCTCAATTGGAATATGTGAGTGCTATTGGGAGTTTATGTATGCAGCTCAATGCACAAGACTAGACATAGTCTTTGCAATTAGTAAACTTAGTAGGTTTACTAGTAATCCGAGCAATGATCATTTGACGGCCATTGGAAGGGTTCTTGGATATCTAAAGAAAATCATGAACTTAAGCCTACAATATACTAAATTCCTAGCTATATTGGAAGGTTTTATCGATGCTAGTTGGATATCTAGCACAGGTGAAAGCAAATCCACTTCAAGTGGGGTGTTCACTCTTGGAGGAGGTACTGTTTCTTGAAAATCAAAGAAACAAACATATATAACACACTCAACTATGGAATCTGAATTTGTAGCACTATCGGAAATTGGGAAAGAAGCTGAGTAGCTTAAGGATCTCCTTTATGAGATACCTTTAGGATCGAAGAATACATCTTCAATACCTATCATGTGTGATAGTCAAGCCACATTAGCAAAATCATACAATGAGATATACAATGGAAAGTCTAGACATATGAGTTTTATACATTATTACATAAGAAAATTAATCAATGATGGAATAATTTCCCTAACTTATGTAAAGTCAATCGAGAACTTAGCGGATCTTTTAACTAAACCTCTAAATAGAGATTTAGTATTGTCTACTTCAAATAGGATGGAGTTGAAACTCCTAAACTAAAAGGTCCACCAATGGCAGCAACCCTACCTATTAATACTCAAAAGGTAATCCACAAGTTCAAAAGGTAACAACAAGTCATTCAATATATGGATAGTTTCAGTATTATTAAAATTAGCAATAACCCTACCCTAATAAGTAATGCAGGTTGTTACTGAAGCAGGGGTAGAGCTTTAAGCTCTTAATGAAGTTTAGTACAAAGCACAAGTATCTCTAACAGTAACAAAGATACTGGAAGAACTTACTTTGATAAACTTCGAGGTGGTGCCGTCTCAATAGAGAGTTGGAGTTTATCTCTTAAAAGTTTGTCGTATAGGATGAGCACAAGGTCATATAAGCGCTAAGCGAGTTTGAGGAACTTAAGAACTTATAATACTTATGTGTGTGTTCTTATCAGTATTGTCGTAATGAATAACTAGCTCAAAATTTTAATGCTACCTTTGATTTCAAGTTTACTTTGTTTGAATTACACTATGATTAGATTCGAATCAAGAGATATCTAATCCTTATGCATGAGTAATGTATATTTTGAATATGAGGGTTTTATTGAATTTTGAACAAGTGGGGGATTGTTGAATGATTGTTCAAAATCAATAAAACATGCATTTAAAGTAAACTATGCGGTCGAATAGGTTTGCTCCATGCGACCGCATAGTAATAAAATATAGCCATTTACGGCCGTTGTTGTTTGAATTTTGGTGGTTTTTCAATCTATTTTGGCACCATTTCATAGGATCCTAATGAGGCCTATAAATAGGTGATTGACATTCATAACAACACACTAATAATAATAATAATAATAATAATAATAATAATAATAATAATAATAATAATAATAATAATAATAATAATAAAATAAAATTTTGCCATTACATTTTCCATTCTACTGAAGATTATCATATTCTTTCATCATATTCAATTTCTTTCTTTTGTGTTCTTGACATTTGAGGAATTACACTATGTGCTTAAGTGTTTATTCCTTTCTAGGCTTGATTAATCTTCAAATCATTTGCTGATTATCATATTCAATTTCTTTCTTTTGTGTTCTTGACATTTGGGGAATTACACTATGTGCTTAAGTGTTTATTCCTTTCTAGGCTTGATTAACCTTCAAATCATTTGCTGATTATCCCTTTGACCACTATTTTCAATTCAAGAGGGGGCAAATATTGTTTGAGGACAACGATCACTTGTTCGAGCCTTTGAATTCCGTATTCATATTTCTGGTTTTGTTTTATCTTGTTTCTTCTCCATTTCCTCTTTTGCGAAGATATTACTTCCAACAAGCATTATTCCCACTAAAATCATATGTAAACAATTAAAATTTAATCGATAGCTGATTCTATACACAAGATAAAGTTGATCTCAACAGGAAGCCTGACTAAAGTTTTTAGCCAGTGCATGAATATATAATTTTATTAGTACTTCATAATGCTATTTTTTATACTTCAAAGAACTAAGAGACAGCCCTCGCTCCAGGGAATGGCTGATCGCATCATTGAAATGAGAAAACCTTGAAAAGTTAGGTTCGCCTCTTTTATGAGAGCACATGACTAAGCTGGTTTTACAACTTGTCAATCACTCATTTTTTCTGTTTCATTGTTAAATTTCTCGAAATACTATTTCTACAATTATTTTTATTATTATGAACTGATTGGATGAAAATTTGCTGATATGTATATATTAACGCAGTATGGCTGGAGTCACTACGGTCAATTTTGGTTCCATTTTCAAGTTTTCTAAAGCTCTTGATGTAGCTGATATGTATAGATTAACGCAGTAGAAAATTAATGGATTCAATATTCAACAATTTGTCTAAAAGATCCAATACCAAACAATTCTACTTTTATTCAGATTCAATTACATTACAAAATATTATGCAAATTCAAGAAAACTTCTTACAAGATTAGATAAACAACGCCAGGTGGAACGAGTGAATACATTAAAAAAATGGGTAAATGTCAACTGAAGCTCTACAAAAGAGCAAGATTCACTTAAAAAAAACATGGCTTTAGGCACGAATTTTCCGTTCCTAAAACCTCGATATCCGTTGCTATTACTCTTTACCAATGGATTATTAGTAACCACAAATCCGTTGTTAATTTGGATGTCGCTGATAGTTACCAACGGATCGCACCGTAGGTAAAGGATAAACCTTTTACTAACGAATTTTCCATTTGTCTAAATCTTAACTATTATCAACCAACTTTCCTTTGGTAAATGTCTACCATTGTAATTGGTAAAAATCAGTGTTGTAAATAGTCACATAGGTGTGAGGCGTGGTAAAAAAATTATTTATTAATTTATTTATTATTATTGTTATTATTATTTAATTAATATTTATTATTTTTTAACTTTTTAGATAACTGAGTTGAAAGACCCAAAAAATTGTTTAACCACTTATTGGACCACAAATTTATAGATAGCAACTTTAAAGACTTTGTTGTGAACTTTCGATGTGGGATAAGAATTCCTTTGAAATTGATATTAGGAACGGCAATTCCATTGGTAATATGAACTACTCTTGACTCACGAGAAATCTGTAGGTGAAAGGTTGATACAATTTTTAGAGAGAGTGGAATTACGTTACTTACGAAAATGTTGTTAGTAAAGAGTACGTATATTAAACAATAACATTAGGCTTGGAATATCCTTTGGTAAAGAGCTACCACTTTTAGCAACGAAAATTTTCGTAGTTTAAAGTCTAATACTTTTTCCAACGGATATATCATTTCTAATTACCATCGGATACGATCCGTTGATAATTATCTGTAGGTGAAAAGCTGATTTCTAGTAGTGATTTATACGAATTCTAGCTCAATTAGTCTTCACAGAAATTATTTGAACTCAGAATGCAATAAATGTTCTGGTTAAAATAGCTTTCAAGATAAGAGCTGCTCAGTCATAAATGAAATATCTAAAATTTTTTGGCTCTAAATAGAACAAGTATTAGTTAGCGAGGAGATTTATGCAAAGAAGAACCATGTGCAAGTGGTTCTTGGAGGAAATGTAGCATTAATTCTAACTTGTCTTTACCCTAGTTCTTTGTATTCAAGAGCACGAAAATTGATCTAGGTTTGGGTAGATCAGGTGTGGGGGCAATAAATTTACGATTTCAAGGCTATGTTTTGAAAAGCTTATTTTTCAACTCATTTCAGCTACACATTCTCTAATAAAATAATATTACACATAAATCGAAATTTTTTTCTTATTTTGTAATCACATATTCTTTAGAAAAGCACTATACCAAAACTTATTTTCCTCCAAATTTCCATTAAAATGGAGCCCAAACAAGGGGCAAATTTTACCTAAGATTTTTTTTTTGAAATTTTCAAAAAAAAATAAAAAATCTTATAGTCTTCAATTTTTACTAAATCTTATGAAAATTCCCCCCACGATTCTTTTATCCTAGCTTCAATCCTCATCTAGTTGAATTTCGTTTGAAGATAAGGATGGCAAGAAAAACATAAAAAGCTTACATCTCTATCACATATCAAAATACAAAATTTTCAATCTTTAAAAGGAAACTTTTTGTTATTCTTTAGAGATCAAATTTTGTAGATAGAAAATTATACATACAACTAATGCTTAAATGAAGTGCAACATCAATTATTACCACAGCGTTATAGATAAATGAAGTGCAACATCTATTCGTAATTGGTTATTCCGTAGACAAAATAAAAGTAATGAAGTTGTATTTAAAATTTAAATAGTTAAGGGTTGGTAGTATAGTCCTTGGAGGAGTAAAAAATGTTCAAACAGATCACATATGATCAATGAAATATAATTAGAAGTCGAAGGGTTGTCAAAGTATTGTACAGGTTTTGTCCCAAATTCTCAGTTATAAGTTGCGATGCATTTGTCATATAGCAAACATTCGAATTTGAAAAATGTTATTGCTGTATGACTTATAGCCCATTGAGTTAGATTTTCAATGCACGTTAATCGGACATTTAGAGAGAAAATTATGACAAAAATACCAACTACTGTTCAACAATCGGTTGTTGGCTATCCAAAAGCCGCTCGAGCGGCAATTCAATTGACAGAAGCCCTATTTAGCATAAAACTGTTATTTCTCTATCCAATTCAGCCTAAAATACTTCCATTATAAATATAAAAGCACAAAAGTGTGACTGAACAACATATTTATTATATAGATCATTATTTGAAGATTATAAACTCATTCCAAAAGATATCTTGATTTAATCACAAATATATTTTTCATATTTGTTCTCAAAACGTATTGTTTCTTGGTTTTTGAAAGATCTTGCTTAATTAGCTGATTTAGTTTGACATTTTGTGCAGAATTATACTATTAAAAGTAACAAGTCACATTATAATTTTTTCTAGATGGTTAATCAAACAGTCCAATTCTTCTAAGTTGAATTACCAATGTTTACAATAAGAAAATAGTAAATAACACCAGATATGTTGGCGGAGAAACCCTAACTGGGTACAAACTCCGGACCAAGTCAGTTATCTCCACTATAGACAATAACAATTATAGATAGATGCTATTTAGCCAATTTCACTAGATTTCTCAATCTACTTCCTGTAATCTCCAAAATACTATTGTCTTCTCTAGCTTCCCGATCTTGTACAATTGTCTCTTCCAAGTAGATACCAAAAAAATCACCTATTCTTGTTCTTATTCCGGTGCTTATAGTCCAACCTTCCTCGATATTTAGCAGCCTCTAAAGTTCCAATTGAGAAAGTACCTTGTTGCAGAAATGAAGTGGGTGTTTCGGAATCTGGAACCTTAATGTTTTTCCCAATCTATGGTTGTAGG
The DNA here is from genome assembly GCF_002742605.1 of Olea europaea var. sylvestris. Taxonomy (NCBI): domain Eukaryota; kingdom Viridiplantae; phylum Streptophyta; class Magnoliopsida; order Lamiales; family Oleaceae; genus Olea; species Olea europaea. Next base: position 266,751 of record NW_019229002.1, read on the forward strand.
ATCTCGAGAATAAATTATTTGAATCCAAGGTTGGATGTGTTCTTGGATAACCAAAGGATGTTATCAATATGATATAAAGTAGAGGCATAATGAACAACCACACAAAAAATCGTGCAAGGCTTGGGTATTTATAGTTAGGATGTTTAGGTATTATAGGTCGTTTAAAACTTTCCAAAATCACGAATTAGGGTTGGTCGAATAATATCGTCGCTTAAGCAACACTCAACGAGAAGTGAACGAACTCCTAGTGACAAGATAGCAAAGTTCAGTCTATTTTTACCGTTCGAGCAGTGTCTTGGAGAGAGGCGAGTGAAAATACGGCGTTTCTTCTTCCTAGTTCCAAACTGGATCTCTAACCCTAAGTTACCTTATCCAACTATACAATATTGCTCCTAATTCCTTGACTTTTACACAAATTCAATTTAGTTTGTTTTGTTCACAGAATCACTAATTACAATGTAAAACCTAACAATTTTGCCATAAATCTCTATATTCAACCTAATGATCAAAACACAAAAGATCATCAGATCAAACACCAGACAAAACCTTACAAAAGTTCTAAATTTGGGAAGAGGCATTTGGAGTTTTAGCACTCCTGAACGATTTCGTTCTTCGTGAAACACGAGGAGACAAAAGTAGCACATAGTAGCTCGGAAGTTTAAATCAAAAACTAAATGAATTTCTTGTTGATTTGCAAGTTAGGTGGTCATAGTCAGCTAATGTTTAGTTGTGTTTGTACCAATTATAAGTTGCCCTTTTAGTGAATTTTACTAGCAAATTTGCTCGAAGAATTTTATTCCTTTGTGAAGACTTCTTCAAAAAAAATTCCTCCTTGATCATATTTGTTGTTCATTGCTTTTGATTTGAATTTTCACATTGGAAGATAAGGAAAAGTCTGTGCATCCAATGTAATAGTTTCTCCAATTTGGTAGTCGAGCAAACTTTGTTTTAATTTTGGAAAAAGTGGAGTCCACATTCGCACCAGTCCCTTGAGATACTATTATAGCATTTCAGTGAAGCCAATGTATGCTCTCATTTAGATAGTATCAAAAAAAAAAAAAAGGAATAAAATCGACAAGAATAATCTGGGAAAGTAATCCAAAAAAAAAAACCTTTAAAAACTAATAATCTGGGGAAAAATAAAATCCATGATGGTGCTATGTATGTAAAATTGATCCATCACAGTGTACTAAGATGGAAAATAGAGGTGGATTTAGGGGGGGCTGGGTTGGGCTGAAGTCCCCCCTCTCAGGCCCAATAGCTTTTTTTAAGGTATTTTTTATTTTATTTTTTGGTAAAAAAACCAGTTTTTTATGTGTAAATTTTTTTTTCGGCATAGTAGCCCGGTTTGAAATTTAGTAGCCCGATCTTGGATCCAATCCTGGATCCGCCCATTATTTTATAATTTTTTTGCATGCTCATTTTTATCCACACTTTCACAAAATAAAATATTCTACACATAAACCCAAAATTTTCCCTACTTTTTAGCCATACGTTCTCCTAAAAGTCACTATTTATAATACTATTTTTCTCAAATAATAATTGTCAAATTGGGGCTAAATGATTGATAAGAAGTTCAAGTAAAAAAATGTATTTTGATTTGTTGGTCATATCGACGGTCTACTTAATTAGTAATTTAGTTTATAGGTAATTCTCGGAGAAAATCGTAGCTAGTCAGATCATATGCCATATGTCGATCTTTCCCATTCATCGTCCCTCGATAAATACTTAATTGGACATTCACTCAATTTTAGGTCTGGTTTCCGTGAGAATTGAGTCGAAGAGGAACTAGGCCATTCAATATACTTAACCTTTTCAAGAAATTTGTAATTGACAGGTGGATAATATTTGTAGGTCCTATGACGGTGTGGTTAAAATTAATATTTGACTTTATAAAGTAAAAAATTCCAAGGAAAAAAATTGAAATCCAAACAAAACTTAGCAATCTAGGATGACTAATGCAGTCCCCTAGTCACCCCCATTGGAGTAGTTGAACACTGGGCATCATCAAATAGCGCTATCATTCAATAAGTGATGATGTGTTCAACGGTTCAAGTTTCTTATGTTCACCATGTTGGATTGTGCGTGTACATCTTTAATCATACATCATTAGAATGTTGGATTGTACATGTACACCTTTAATCAAATAGCGCTCTCATTCAATAAATATTACTTGCCCGCTTATGAGCTCTTCCCTCGAGTGATGGCACTTGAATAACCTGAGCTCTCTGCTAGAGCAAACAAACAATGACATCGCTCACATGAGATTGATGTCGAAAAGAAAGAAAAGATTCACTACAACATTTTCTACATTTTATAACATTTGCATTCTTATTTAACAAAATCTATTAACTAAATAAATATTATACTTTGCCCTTGTTTGGCGGGAATTAAAATGAAATTTTTAGTAGATTTTAAAAAAGTTGATTAAATATATGGTTAAAAAGTTGTGAGCCCCATGAAAAATGTGATTGAAATTAATTGTTGACTTTGACTTAAATTAGAGTCTAGGTTTTAATTTCCATCAAAGGCTTAAATTAAGAGCTTATTCGGTAGTGATTTTGAGAATTGATTTTGTGACCGTTAGAGATAAAAGTTGGTCTTACGGTCCTAGTACCTGTGAGAGAAGAAGTCAAAAATGATGATCGAAATAGTGAAATAATGGTAAAAAAATTGATTTTTGGGAGAAAAATCGCTACCAAACATGCACTCAATGAATTACCTGGAGTCTGGTTTTTTAAATTTGAATTTCAAAAATCAAGTTTAAATTTCACTGAGTTGCTTGGTTTTAGCACTGTTCATGGGTTGTGTCTTGTTTTTTCTCCAACCATTGAAAACCTGCCAACTAATTTGCTTCCACTCTCACACAATTATCTCACTTTCCATTTCTCTTCACACAAGTGCATCAACCTCGTTTCTTCTTTTTTCCTTTTCATCGAACTCCACTCTAGAAAACCCTAGCTTGCTCCTTCTCAAAACTCACTCAACTCTCGACCATCGAAGAAAGTTGCCCTCACTCCTTCCCAAAACTCTCAGATTCCCACGAAACATAAGAACAAACTCCTTTGCTAAGGGGAGCAGTGTTGAAGGTAAAATCAGACGTCGGATCTCCTCGAAAACTCTGTCGAATTATTGTTCCAGAACTGGTATTATGATCATGACGTCCATTAGATAAGTTGTTTTTCACAATTTTTTTTCGATTAACAGTAAAGTGTGAGTTTTTCTCCCTTTGATTTCATAATTTCCTTCAAGTTTCAAAAAGAAGTAAAACAAATCAACTGCAATAGGAGACTGGCGAGCTAAGGTATGTAAATCTCATAGTTGCTTCATTTTAGGGTTATCTATTTCTTCAATTTATGTTAGTTGTTTTTTAATAAATAATTTCTTTGTCCGTTGATTTGTGGTCATTCCTGTTGGAAATCTACTTATACATGTATAACGGAAAATTAAAATTATTTCGATTCCTACCAAGGATCCCTTTGTGTTTAGATAGAAGTCGTGATAAACATTGTACCTTTGAAGAATTCTGCAAACCTTTTGCTTTTCTTTTTCTTCCTGCAATATTGATTCGCCATCCACAACTATCCAATTGTCCAACCTCCAACGGTGATCCACACAGAGAATAAGATTGTAGCTACCAGTGTTTACTCCTCTTGTGCTAGCAAGAATAATTATGAAAAATCACATGGATTGAAAACCCTAGCCATGTATTTATATAAAGCCATGTATTTATATAAACCCAAACGGGCCTGGCCTGGTCCGATCTAATATTTAATTAATCTATTTAATTAAATTCGGTCCGTGAACTAATTAATCTAATTAATTAATTCGGGCCTATAAATAATGAAACCAATTAATTAATTTATCCAACAATTGTTAAATTAATTAATTGATAAATTGCAATCTTCCAATTCTCTTTTGTGTGTGACCCATTAGGTTCCCGATCACGATACCTAACGACGTAAAATATTATTTTGATCTAATCAAATTTGATAAATTAAAACACCCTTTAAATTTATCACCAATTCACACTCACCGTTCCAGATTGACATCTAGCAATGTGTTAGGGCAATACATCTGACGAAAAATGTCATGTGGTATGATAAAACCAAACTCGTTCGTTTATCGTGAAACTATAATTCCTTCGTTAATATGATCCTATCAATCACGAGATATGGAAGTGTGTCAATCTCGATTATCGATCATATCTTTCATTCCACTATCAAGTCAATACAAGTCGAAAACTCCTTTTCGACTTATGAGTATACATTGGCCAAGAATTTCATCATCGACTTAATTGAATGAAACGCAGATCATAATCTCCTACTATCTAAGAGTGACGAATCCTTTATTGGTCAATCACTATCTTCATATGATTCTTGACGTACTCGAACGATATCGTATTAGCGGCCCTTTGCAGAGCAACATCCAACACCGCCAAAGTATGACTGTCCTCATATAAGGTACCACGACGAACTCAAGTCAAAGGACCAATTCCACTACCAAACGTTCGAGATTAACCACTGACACTAAGATAGTTATCCATGTGGAGTCTCTCGACGAGTCTCCAATGTTTTGTTCTATACCAAAACATCCACATGTTCATTTAAGTGTCGACACACTTTAGCTTGTGAGATCAGCTACTTACTTCACATGTAAGAAATGCTATATGTGATGGGCTATCCATAATAACGATATCCGTATCTCGTTATTACTTACGACCACGGTCGATTTAAGATTCAATGAGATGTAATTTGTATCTCACAATCACAACTCCTTGTGATTAACAAATTACGAAGATTTGAATCTACGGACTCTATTATTTATTTAATTGTGTATTAATTAAATAATAGATTTGCCATTAAATTGCATTAATTATATATCAAAAGTATTTATGTCTAAAGTTGATTGGACCTAGGGCATAATACTTACAATTCCAATCTCCAAATCTTGCATATTTTGAACTTATTATTTGTTCCCCTATTTCTCTGTGTACAATTTCATATTACTTGCTTGTGGATTCGACAATTGTAGTACTATGTGGTTCAACTTCTCTAGAAATTTCCAAAGCAATAGAAAAATCCCACAGGAACATGATTTGCTGCACATGATTTTCTCATCTTGCTTCAACTTAAGGGTTTCTTTTTTCGAAAGTTATTATAAATTTGTCGCTTCCTCTTATAATAAACTTAGGCTCTTTTGTATTTGAAACTCGCTTCTTTTGTTCCTTGCTTTTCTATGTACAAATAATTATAATTTGTACTTCAAGGCGTACTCAGTTGCATTCGTGTGATCTTTGTTTGGTAAGTTTTTCAAAAACTTTGTTCCTTAACTTTTGCATGAGAAGTAACATACTGTCTTGCAAAAAGGATCTAGGATACATCATATAGTAATATTTGACTATTATCATAGGCGTTATCTTCAATCGGTATTCGGAATCGTTTCTTATATGACTGTTACTATGTAAAGAACATGTTAGATATGTCTATGTTGAACTGAAAATGTGTTAATCAAAATAAAATAACTAAATGGAATGCTTTAATGGTTACATATGAGTTATACCAACTTAGTTGTCCAGAATTTATGATTGATCTCATGCATTTTAATTAAAACCAGTTAAAATGAAAAGCAAACTTCTGAAGAGAAAACAATAAAAATATTAGATGTAAAATAACAAGTACTGCGATCACAGCTGTGTTAATACAAGCTCTATGGATACATCGGCAGTTGAAGGGAAAACATGGGAAAATGAGAATTAGATACATTCTCAGCATCTTTATTCAAAAATGAATTCATTTGCATATAGAGGAAGATTCCACAGTGTTGGGGATCAACCCAGTTCTGCCGAAATCTGGACAGCTTCTTCTTCACTTCTTTGTAGCAGTTTCTTCTCCTCCTTTGGATGTTTTTCAGGCTCAGGAACAGCCCTCCACGTAATGCCAATCGCCTTCCGAAGAGAGAGCTCGAAAACCCGGCAAAGAACCCCTTCAACCCTAACCGAGAGACCACCTTAAGGAACCAACAAAAATGGAGAATTTTTCTGTCGAGCCTGTAAGTATTATGCCCTAGGTCCAATCAACTTTGGACATAAATACTTTTATATATAATTAATGCAATTAAATGGCAGATCTATTATTTAATTAATAGACAATTAAATAAATAATAGAGTCCGTAGATTCAAATATTTGTAATTTGTTAATCACAAGGAGTTGTGATTGTGAGATACAGATTACATCTGATTGAATCTTAAATCATCCGTGGTCGTAAGTAATAACGAGATACGGATATCGTTATTACGGATAGACCATCACGTGTGGCATTTCTTACTTGTGAAGTAAGTAGCTGATCTCACAAGCTAAAGTGTGGTGACACTTAAATGAACACGTGGATGTTTGTTATAGAACAAAACATTGGAGACCCGTCGAGAGATTCCACATGGATAACTATCTGAGTGTCAATGGTTAATCTCTAACGTTCGGTAGTGGAATTGGTCCTTTGACTTGAGGTCGTCAT
>NW_019229002.1:277583-277673 GCF_002742605.1 Olea europaea var. sylvestris
AAAATCATTGGCCAAGGTGTACTCATAAGTTGAAAAGGAGTTTTCGATTTATATTGACTTAATAGTGGAGTGAAAGATATGATCGATGAT
>NW_019229002.1:277852-280843 GCF_002742605.1 Olea europaea var. sylvestris
GATAAATTAATTAATTGGATTTGTTATTTATATTTTCGAATTAATTAATTGGATTAATTAATTCACGGACCGGGTTTAATTAATTGGATTAATTAATTATTGGACCGGACCGGGTCGAGCCTGTTTGGGTTTATATAAATACATAACTAGGGTTTGAGGTCCATATGGTTTTCATTATTCTTGCTGGCACAAGAAAAAACCCTAGAGACTGCAATCATATTCTCTGTGTGGATCACCGTTGGAGGTTGGACAATTGGACAGCTGTGGTGGCAAATCAAGGTTGTGGAACGAAAAGAAAAGCAAAAGGATTGCAGATCTGACAAAAGGTACAATCTTATCACAATTCCTAACCAAACACAATGAGATCTATTGGATGGGAATCGAAATAATTTAATTTTCCGCTGTGCATGTATAAGTAGATTCCCAACAGTGGTATCAGAGCCGACTTTGTGTTTGTTAGAAATTGATTTGCATATTGTTGAAATCAAAAGTTGATTTAACATGTTGTTCTTGAATATAGCAATTAGAAATTTAATTTTATGTTCAAAATTTTGTTTTGAATAGAAGATAAAATTTGGGTCGGAATATTTATTAACAAAAAAAAAGGGGGGGTCGTTGCAGGCGATGGGGGTGATTGGCGGCAGCAACCACCGCTACCTATCGCCGCGCGTTATTCGGCAGAGCAGGCTGCAGCGGCGGCTGCACTCTGGGACTTCAACGCGAACGCTGCAATGGAGCAGCGTATTGCAGCGGCGAAAGTCGCCGCTACAGTCTGTGAGGGCAGCGCGAGTCGCGCTGCCTCTTGGTGCGGCGAACTGGGTCATGTCGCCGCTATGTGATAGCGGCGACTTGGAGCCACCGAGTTGCAGTGGGCGGGGCATAAGGTGGAAGTAAAGGAGTCGTTGGCACCGTCAAATGAATGGGAGAAGAGGCGCCGTTGATTGGATGAGATTTTAGGGTTTCTATTGTTTGAGGAAGACGGGACTTGAGTTGAAAATTCCAAGATTTTAAGCCCTCATGTGCAATTTCAATTTGGGGTCAATTGGTAATTTTTAATTGAAGGGCTGCCTTGCAATTTTAGAAATTGCAGGGTGCTTGATTATAAATTTTAGCTGGGTTTGAATGCAATTTTGAAAAAGGTTTTAAAATATTTTAAATGGGTTTGACCCATAATTTTAATTTTGACCCAGATTTAAAATCTTACTTAAAAATTAACGACATTTTATATTTTCGTTAAAATTAGATTTTAACTTAAATATTAAACTTTAACCCCAATTGAATTTTATTTTATTTAGGAGTGTTATCCTAAGTTTAAAATATTAGAGTCCAACTCTAATTTAGGACTTAATTAAAAAAAAATTTAATTAATTTTTCGCCCGAAAATATTTTAGAAATTAGAATTGGATTCTAATTTGACATTTAATTAAAATTTGATTTTAGTTAAATTGTCTTGCCCTAAATTTTTTATCATTAGATTTGGACTCTAATATATTGTTTAATTAAAATTTGATTCTAAATTAAATAAGTTCACCCTAATATCTCGGATTTAGAGTTAGATTCTAATTTTGCTATTTAATTAAAATTTGATTTTAATTAAATTCAACCGCCTTAAATTTTGAAATTAGAGTTTGACTCTAATTTGATATTTAATTAAAATTTGATTTTAATTAAATTATCTTGCCCTATAATTGTTGAATTAGAGTTGGACTCTAATTCGGTATTTAATTAAAATTTTGATTTTAATTAAATATGCCTGCTAATTTAATAAATGATTAATATGATTAATTAATTATTTAATTGTTCCGATCCATTTGTCTAAAAGAGTTTAGACAATCTTAATTGCTAGAAACTTGAAACGTGATTGCATATAATATTACATATTATATAGACATACATTTATGTGATGAATGTAATATTAGTGGACGATTATGGACTCGACCATATGAATATGCTGAATGGTTTATTTTATTTATGTCGTTTTATGAGCCTGCGAGCCCGTTATTATTGTTATAATTACCATGGGCCTGCGTGCCAACTAGTATAGGATACATGTTGCAGCTGGACTAGTTGAAGACATGAGAAGAGGAGGAAACCATGGAGATGGTGCATTGATACTAATCAATGCAATACCCCTTAGGGATTGACCAACTAGTCTCCCTTATGGCTCGGAAAGACTAGATAGTAAAAGTCCATAATTGTCCACACTATTATATTATACTATATGTATATTTATTTGCATAAGAGATGTATAATAAATTATATATATGTGATTATATCGATATTGATGAGACCTATGCATACAAAAACCTCAATAAAATATTAAGTCACATTTTACATTCGTCCTCCATCATTATAGTGAAAACCCAGAGTCCTAAATCGATCTCAGCTTGTTGAGAACACTCAAGGCTGATCTATTATGGATATGTCTGACACTATGAAATATCAGATGTTTCTGAATGATGGGTCCGACTTAACTAAAGTTTATCTTTTGTTGAGTACACTCAAGGAGATAGATTTTAGAGACATGATAAAATATGTGAGGACAAGGAGTTGTCAACTTAATGATCTAGGAGTTGTATGCAAATCCCTCCATAAAATATTAAGTCATAGTTGTAATCGCCTTCCATCATTATAGTGAAAAACCAGAGTTCCAAATCGTCTCAGCTTGTTGAGTACACTCAAGGCTGGTCCATTAGGGATATGTTTGACACTATGAAATATTTGATATTTCTGAATGATGGGTTTGACTTAACTAAAATTTATCTTTTGTTGAGTACACTCAAGGAGATAAATTTTAGAGGCATATTAAGCTAACACATAAGATGTGTGAAAACAAAGAGTTGTTAGTTTAATGATCTGGGAGTTGTATGGAGATACAATTGATAATAGTATCTACCCAAATATTATATTAGGGCTTGTTGAGTACACTCAAGGTCTTAATATAATAGATGGGATCCCAGCCCACTGGGAGTCAAGCATGGACTCCATAAA
>NW_019229002.1:280888-283624 GCF_002742605.1 Olea europaea var. sylvestris
TTCCAGAGACACCTGGTGATGACTCGATTAAGGAAAATGTGGCTGCTATAATAAACACGGTGATGACAATAGTACTGCAACGTATGTGATACCTGCAACTATGTCACCTGAGTTACAAAAGCAACTTGAGAGTATAGATGTTAACACATAATTCTTCATTACAAAGAGTTGTATGATAATAATCATGTGTGGAAGGATATGAGACTTCCAAACAACTATACCGGTGTAAAATGACAGAGTAATCTTCAATCGATGCTTAGACACTGAAGATGATTGACGTTGAGAAATGTCTCAACTGTGTTCAATCATAAACCATGAACTAAGTAGTGACTTGGTTCTGTAATCTCTGTCAGCTAAAGTTACTCAAAACTAATTATGAATTTAACGTGAATAAGCTCGAATGCAAAAATATTGAGTTGCTTAACATGCTTAGAACTGTTAACCCCTTTATCAAAGTTGGTAGTGGGCAAACCATTGATTTCTTTAAAGATATTAAGAGGAAGTCTAAAGGGACTTTGGGAAAGCATCCAATATGGTTAAAATAGTCTAAGCAAAGGACAATGCCAAATCTAATAACCCTTGTTTTCATTATAGAATGAAAGGTCATTGGAAGGAATATAGCGTGGCTTATGTCTACTTCACAAGTTTCTTAAGTATTTGATACTAGATGTAAATCTCATATTCATACAAATATGGAGAAACTAAATAGAAGTAGACCACTGCGAAAGGAAGAAGTTGACCTACACGTTGAACATGAGCAAAGGTTGCTGCATTGCCTATACGAGCATACTTCTTGCCGTTGCCTTTTGACTTAGTAATGGAATTAGAGAAATGTTGTTTTGTACCCACCATAGCTGGAACATTAAAATAAATTTCATGTTCAGACATGAACCATTTTTATGTTGAGGACAATTGTTGTTCCTGCATATCTTGATTAATATCTTAATAGTCGTGGTAAGTTACAAAATAACATTTATATTCTAAATACTAAGGATTCTATAATGAGTATAGAAATTATAAGGCATAAATACGATAATCTAATTATTACCGAAATCTGGCATGACAGACTTTATCATATAGAAGAAAGGTCAGCATAATTACTGGTCTAATGCATGGTGATGCATATGGACTCGTGTCAATTAATGTCAGGTAATGTTTCTCTTATTTCATCAATGATCATGTATACTTGATGAAAGCTCAAACATGAAACTCTTGAAAAGTTCAAGAGATTCACACTAGAATTAGAGAAACAAATAGGTAAAGATGCTCACACATTAAGATTCGATCAAGTGAGAGTATCTTAAAGATGAAATTTAGATTATCTAAGAAAGAATGAGATTCTCTTGCAGTGGACTCTTTCATATACACTGCAGCAAGGTGGTGTATCTAAAAGGAGGAATCGTTAATTATTACATGACCTTCAAGAAGGTGCGAAGTATTAATCAGTGATCCAGGATAATGAACCTGCTAGTTGCAACAAAATAAAGTCAAGTGTTGACTTAAAAGAGACAGCAAGAGGCCATGAAACTCGAGATGAAACTCGATGCAAGTAAACAAGGTTTGGACCTTGGTCAAGCCTCCTAATGGAATAAAGCCCATAAGCTTTTGTAAATAGTTTACAAAAGAAAAGGTCGATATGGATATGAATATCCATTTATACAAAGCAAGGCTAGAAGCAAATGTTAAATATTGACCTTGGTGAAATATTTCTCTTGCAGCCTTGCTTAAGTCCATTCGGGTTTTGTTTGAAATAGTTGCATATCGTGACTATAGGTTAAGAGAAGTCTCTTGGAGCTGAAATCTTAGATTTGATGAAAAGTCAAAGTGTTTGATTTTATCAAATTTGAAAATGAATTGTGTGTTTACAAGAAGATAGTGGGAGCATTTTTCGTATTCCTAAAACGACATCCCTATGTTTCAATCGTTGAAATAATGGTTGTTAAAAGATTTATTCATAAACGATATGGGATAAGCAACTTGATCTATAGAGGTAGATCTAGAAGATTGCTTAACTCATCCCAATTTACATAGATGAAATTTTGAGAAGATTTCATATGGAGAAACTGGTTTACTCTTAAGCGGTATGTTGGAAAGGTTCCAAACGTGAAGCAACCGTTGATTCAATAGTAGAAACCTAATACATGGATACTTCAGAAGTAGCAAAGAGTTGCAATATGGATCATGATGTTCATAAATGAATTTGGAGTGGTTCCTGATATTGTTGATCACGTACAATAGTATTGTGATAACAATAGAGCCATTGCGAAAGCAAGGGAACTAAGGTCTCATCAATGATCCAAACATGTATTAAAACGGTATAATCTCATCAGAGAGATAATACATAGAAATGACGTAAAGAGAAGAGCAAGTTTCCATATTTAATAAAATTGCAGATCCACTTACAAAGAGTTGTCGTAGTATAAACATGATCGTCATGTAGACTTACGATATTTGATACATAAGTGATTGGATCTAGTGCAAGTGGGAGTTTGTAAGTATTATGCCCTAGGTCCAATCGACTTTGGACATAAATACTTTTATATATAATTAATGCAATTAAATGGCAGATCTATTATTTAATTAATAGACAATTAAATAAATAATAGAGTCCGTAGATTCAAATATTTGTAATTTGTTAATCACAAGGAGTTGTGATTGTGAGATACAAATTACATCTGATTGAATCTTAAATCACCCATGGTCGTAAGTAATAACGAGATATGGATATCGTTATTA
>NW_019229002.1:284198-332949 GCF_002742605.1 Olea europaea var. sylvestris
AAATTGCCAATTGGTTAATTTAACAGTCGTTGGATAAATTAATTAATTGGATTTGTTATTTATATTTTCGAATTAATTAATTGGATTAACTAATTCACGGACCGAGTTTAATTAATTGGATTAATTAATTATTGGACCGGACCGGGCCGAGCCTGTTTGGGTTTATATAAATACATAACTAGGGTTTGAGGTCCATATGGTTTTCATTATTTTTGCTGGCACAAGAAAAAACCCTAGAGACTGCAATCATATTCTCTGTGTGGATCACCGTTGGAGGCTGGACAATTGGACAGCTGTGGTGGCAAATCAAGGTTGTGGAACGAAAAGAAAAGCAAAAGGATTGCAGATCTGACAAAAGGTATAATCTTATCACAATTCCTAACCAAACACAATGAGATCTATTGGATGGGAATCGAAATAATTTAATTTTCCGCTGTGCATGTATAAGTAGATTCCCAACAGAGCCACCCTCTTTTAGAAAATGACCAGCCTGCCTACTTTTAAATAACCCCCCTTTTTTCCCACCTAAAGACTCTGCATCCTCTTACAAAAACGTGGGGGTAAGTAGGATATGTTAGGTAAAATGGTCAAAGCTTCTCCCACGAGACAAGGCAACATAATATCTCAAATAGATTAAATCTCAACCATTGATCTTCATCCAATGGTTCACAAAAAAACTGAATAAATGGGTTAAGAGAACCATATTCTCACACACAGGGTTATACTTTTGCATCCTTCTCTCTGTAGCTGGAACTTTATATTTTTCCTTTTATGCCTAATCACTTTACAATTGCTGAAGCATCTTTGTTCAGGTATTGTACGTGTTCAACAGAATTTTGTATTCCCTGCGGATGTACAATAGTAATTCCTTTTTACCATTAAATTTATTACACATGAAATATTATAATTTGCTATATTCGTATTATGAATTGATCGTGTTTTGCTGAAACAGGTAATAGAATTATTGTTCAGGATTCAGTTTTTTAAGATAAAATAGCTATTTCTGAAAATGAAAAGTAAAAAAAGTTTAGCACCTATTCCATAGTGATGTCTTGCTTGTTTCTTCTCTCTCATTGGCGTTCGTTTACCCTTTTCTAAAATATCTAGTATATTTTAATCTTGTTTCATGTTAAGGTTTGATGGACATCTAATAAAATGTCACCATGGTGATTTCATTTTTATCCTTCTTGTAAAGACATGTTAATCAAGGTTGGGAGTAAATGAACTAAAACCATCAGCTATTGTAATTACTATTGAAATACTTGACTTTCTTAATTTTTGAATTAAATAACTAAAGGTTAGTAGGTGTTGAATATTTTCTACATATGTGCTGAGGAGTATTTGAAATGAATACCTTGTTTCTTTCTGTCTATTTTCTCATTTCTGCTCAAAGAACTCAGTGGATGAATCGGTAAAATACATTATATTGGGTTAAAAAACTGACAGGTTCGTTGGTTATACTTTTTTTATAATAGGGAAGATGAACAATTAGAAAATGAGAAAACTCTCAAGAAAATTTTTATTGAATTCCAGAACTGCTGTCTCAAAGGGCTTACAACACCTTAAATAGAAAAAACCTAGCAAAATTCAGAAAATAAAATAAAAAGATATTTTCCTAAAATAGAAAAATATGAGATAACTATTAAGATGAAAAATCCTTATCTTCAGGATCATCCTCCAACAAACGGAAAACAAATCCGAATTTTATGGAAAGAGATATTGCAAAAACAAAAATTACCATAAATAGTAAAAACACCTAAACGAGGACATGAACGACGGGTTTTGCCCAAAATTATAATTAGTGCTAACATCTGCTTGTTTTAATTGCAGTCGAAACCAGTTTTGGAGGCATTTGGTAATGCAAGAACTCTTAGGAATTGTAATTCAAGTTATTCTCTATGGCTTTTTTATATCAGAAATTCTTTATCTTATCAAGGAAATGCAATCTGTTTATGTTCTCTCATAAAGTAAAATGATATTAAGTTTTACTGTTTAAGCTTATTACTTGACAATTTTTGAATTACAAGCTACCTTCTTAATCAAAATTTGTTGTACTTTCTCCATTTTGTTTGTGCTCTTCATCTGGTTTTTGTGTGAACATTTTAATTATATCTGTGAAACTTCAGAGTTTTATCTTCATTCCTTGCAGTCGAAAGACTCTTGATGGTGATTCACGTTTTCAGTTTTATGGTGAATTTGAGAAACGATAGTCATGTTGATGACGGAGGGGAGACTTTGGAAATTGCTGCATGTGAATATTTTACCAAACATCGTGGCATAGAACTAGGGGTGGAAAATGGGCTGAGAGGCTCATCGGCTCGCCCTCTCGGCTCATGAAAATGGAGCTCATGGGTGGCTCGAGCTCGTAAAAACACGAGCTTGAACGCGAGCCGAGCGGGCAAGTTAGGTGGGCGAGCCAAGAAATAAAACACGAGCTGCTCGAGACAAGCCCGCGAGCGGCTCGTGTTTAAATGTGACCGTTTCGGTCACTTAAAAGTCAGTGACCGTTTCAGTCCCCCAATTTTATTTTATTTTTCTTTTGACCGTTAACAGTCACTGAATTTTTTCAGTGACCGCTTTGGTCCTTTTATATATATATATATATATATATATTTTCTTTTCTTTTCTTCAATAAATAGTGGCATTTAGCCACAAAATTTTCTACAATTCTCTCTCAACTCTCAATTATCTTTCTCTCAACTTTCTTGTATTGTGTTGATAGTTGTGCAATTTTTATATACAATTTATACAATATCCAGTTCTCATTTCTCAGTTCTCACTATATTTATTGAAATTTCATCCAATTTTCATTTCTCACCACATTTATATAATTATTCTTCTACTAGTTATTACTTATTACAACTAAACAAATGGATCCACGCTCATTTGTCGAAAACTTGTTCGGTGTGGGAGGAAACGAATTGCCTATGACACCACAAAGTCAATTTCAGAATCAATTTGAAGGTCTAAATGACGTACCCCTACCTGAAGATATTCCAGATTTAGATCTTCATCATCATGTAAGCGGCAATCCAAATTATCCAATTAATTTGGATGATGTTGACATTCCTGAAGCAGAACATAATCAGGAAGAAGAGGCTGAATTAAACATTCCTGATGTGAGGGGAAAGCAAAAGGGGAAAAAACAAGCAAAATGTTGGGATCACTTTAAGTTGATTTCAACGGGAAAAATCGTCAATGAAGTCCAAGAATCCAAAGTAGTATGTAAATACTGCCAACAAAGATTGGCATGACAAAGAGGAATTGGTACCACCCATCTCAACCATCATTACAAAGTATGTGCGGCCAAACACTGACTTATTTCAGGCTGTCAAACATAATTGCAATTTGGCAGTCCAGACGCCGATGGTTCTACTGCGCCCCTATCCACATGGGTGTATTCGAAGGAGAAAGCTCGAACCAGAATGGTGAAGCTTGTTGCTGGTGCTAAGTTGCATTTGGCATTAATTGACAACCAATACTACGTCTTGTATGTGAAAGAATATCTACAGCCAAGGTACATTGAGATATGTCGAAACACTCTTCGTTCCGATACAATACAATATTTTAATTCAACAAAACAACAATTAATTATGGATTTGCAAAAATATAGGTGTGTCATATCTTTAAATTCGGATATATGAGAAATGATTAATAAAAGAGCATATATAGCTGCAATTGCACATTATATAGACCCACTTTGGTGCATGCATAAAAAAATTATTACTTTTAGAATTATTGAGTTTCCTCACAACGCTAATAATATATTTAATGCTGTTATTAGTATTGTTAGAGAATATCATTGCGAATGTAAAATTTGTTCATTTACTTTCGATAATGCTAGTGTTAATAAAGTATTTGCTGAAAAATTGCATAGGGTACTACAACCTGATTTTGGTGGGTATTTGTTTCATATTCGTTGTGTATGTCATATTTTGAATTTAATTGTCCAAGATGGTTTAAAATATATAAAGGATGAATTTCAAAATATTAGGAACGTACTAATATATATCACAATCTCTCCAAGTAGAAAACAAGCATTTGAGGATTATTGTGCCGAAATAGGAGTGCAAAACGCTAAAACATTTGTTAGCGACGTAGATCATAGGTGGAACTTTACTTGTTATTAAAGTCATGTGAAGGTTTTGAACATTTAATAACTGACTTTTATAACAATAGACATGTTAGAAGTGATGACGAGGGTATGTTGACTGAACGTGATTGGCATTTAGCTTTGAAAGTTAAAAAAAATTTTGACTTCTTTTTATGAAATCACTAAGATTTTATCGGGTGTTTACTATCCCACCAGCTGTATGGTGCTTGAACGTCTTTATATAATTGCAAGAACATTTCATAACTACAGAAATGACCCTGATTTTAGTGAAATTATAATTGCTATGGAATTAAAATTTAGAAAATATTAGGAAGATTTGCCTATATTTTTTCCTTTAGCATGCGTGATGGACCCCCGATATAATTTATCGGGAACTAAATATATAATTGATCAAATTTCAAACGCCTTAACATTTGATACACCTATCACATATAGAAATTTAGAGCAAACATTATGCAAAATGTATAAATTATATGCGAACCGAATGAGTACCAATATTAGTCAGGTACCATCTACACCTACTCCTTCCACTGAAATTGATGAAGAAGAAGAAGATGCGAAAATATTTAATTTATTTCAAGGCATTAATTCGTATAGATTTGATTCATCTGCAATGTGTTCATCTACTACCACTGTCATTGCTATGTAGTCACCATCTGTATCTCATTCTCATCATACATCTACGGGCTCAAGCCATAATGCATTGTCTGCTGAATTAATTGATTATTTCAACCAGAATATGCCAATAGATAAAACAATTAAAAAAAGTTCAAACGAAGTAATTGAATTCTGGCGAAGGTATGAACGACGTTGACCAGTTATATCTGCGATTACAAAAGATTTGCTGACACCTCCGGTTAGCACTGTTGTTTCGAAGTCTGCTTTTAGTGCAGGTAAAAGAGTTTTGAGCGAGATTACGAGCCGACTAAAAGAAGATATTTTAGAAGCGTTAATGTGCATTAAGGATTGGCAAGATGCTCATTTTTTACTACAAGATAAATATGCCAAAGTTGTATTTCGTCAAGTAAGTGATATTTGATTTAATTATATAGATGAAACTTTTCTTTTCTTATCTTTACTTTTAATTTTCTTTAAAAAATTGTACACGCTACAAAAAATTGTTCGTGTACAATTTTTAACTCCGCCTATTGAAAATTTAAGTAGCTGGTCCCAAGCCCGGATAAAGGAGGAGAGTTTATATTTTATCTATTTGAAAAAGAAAAATAAAAAAAATAAAGCTTTCATTTTTTTATCTCTTTTAGTTAAAAATAAAAAAATAAAAAAAATTCATTTCCACCAATTTAGTTAAATTTTTGTTAGTACTTGGTACTATTACTACTATTATATCTACATTTTAAATTTTTTTCTCAAACTACGCTGTGCGTACCTTTGCATATAATTTTTGAAATAAATTCCTTCTGAAAATTGATAGAGTAATCGAATGATTGCCCTTTCAATTGTCAGAAGTCTTTCACTTCAAAGATTATATATAATTATATAATCTTCGAAGTGAAAAACTTCTATATAATCTTCGAAGTGAAGACTTCTGACAATTGAAAGGACATTTGATTACCCTTTCAATTTTTAGAAGGGATTTTCTTCGAAGATTATATGCAAGGGGACGCGTAGCGTTGCTTGAAAAAAAAAATTTTAATCCTATTTTAAATTTTCTTTAAAAAATTGTACATGAATAAAAAAACAAACAACACAAATTTTAACTCCGCCTACTCTAAATTTAAGTAACCGGTCCCAAGTCCGGATAAAGGAGGAGGGTTTAAATTTTTTACCTATTTTTTATATATAATTCACGATTTAAAAATTACTTTTTAATTTTTCAAATTACCTATTTGTTCCCAAAAAAAATAAAAAAAATTGACAAACGACATGGGCCGAGCCGAGCTCGCCCATTTTTGGACGAGCCGAGCTCGTGCTTTCATGGGCTGAGTTGGCTCGGCTCGGCCCATTGACAACCCTACATAGAACTTCATGTCATATGTTGATGTTGGAAAAACCAAAATGACCGATCTATCTGCCAATGGTGGTGCAAATTTTTTTGTGTAGTTATGTTCTAAAATCTGAACTATCTCTATTTTTCTTTCACAACTCCTTAGCCTCTTTCATCTCTCAAAAATTTAGTTTCTTTCTTTCTTTCTTCTATCGTCTG
Organism: Olea europaea var. sylvestris; assembly: GCF_002742605.1. Lineage (NCBI taxonomy): Eukaryota > Viridiplantae > Streptophyta > Magnoliopsida > Lamiales > Oleaceae > Olea > Olea europaea. Next base: position 290,477 of record NW_019229002.1, read on the forward strand.
ATCTCTCCGGTTCCTCTACAAAGGTCTACAAAAGCATTATCAGAAACATAGAAAGCATCTTTAATTGAAAAATCAAGTCAGAAGCTGTTACGACTCATCCTAATTAGTCGAAATCAATAGTTGACTTGTCAAAGTCTTAGTCAAATAAGGACTAAAATGAAATAAATTATTTTATTCGTGTTTATTTCATAATTGAAAAAACTTAAGGGTTTAAATGGATGAAATTTAATTTTGGGGATCTACTTATATATATTTTTTAAAGTTTAGAATTTAATGCTTTATTATAGGAATGTTGGAGGGCTTATTTTACAATTGTTGGTAAAGTGGACTACAAATGGCAATTTCTAAACCATTATTTCCATTTTACGCATGCACACATAGAGCAATTGGAAGGAGGGGGACAGAGAAGCAGAAAACGGTAGAAAGAAAGAAAAGAAGAAGAGGAAGAAAAAGAGAAAGAAAAGGAGAAAGAAAGGAAGAAGAAGAAAAGAAAACAAAGAGGAAGATGTGTTAGTTCTTCAATTTTTTGGGTAGGCCTAAGTTTTACTAATTGGAAAATGGTATTAGATTTTAAGATTCATGGAAATTTCTTAAATTCAAGAATTATGAAGAATTAAAGGTTATTAGTAGGTATTTGAGATATTAAACAAGAATATATCAAAGAAATGAATTTTGAAAATTTGTGTTTGAAGACAGTGGAATTTTGAATGGGTTTGTGAGATAAAGGCTTACTCTTTGATTTTCTTGTTATTATATGATGCCAAACACTTAAATTAAGAATTTGGGATTGGAATTCTCAATTATTTTAAGCAATTTTTGAGCTACGGTAATACAGGTGCTATTTTTGAAATCTTGCCCAGAAAGTGCTATTTTTGTCAAAAACCTTGGAGTCAGCTTTCCATAGATAGGAAATTGGTGCCAAATGTCTATATTATGAAAATACAGTGCTGTTTTTGGAATCTTTTAATTTTGCTGGACTTTTAGTATGAAACCCAAATTAAGTAATTAATATTGGGGATTATGTGTTGACATAACTTATAGAGTAATGCTATTTGTCCCCAGTGGGGATCATCCCCAGTTTACATGGCGCTATCATGGCATTAAATGATAGGTGAAATTAAATGACTCATTTAATTTCACCTATCATTCAACCTATCATTTAGCGCCATGTAGACTGGGGATGCATCCCCACTGGGGCTATATAGCATTATTCTAACTTATATATAGGTAGATATGTTATTAGTGACCCTAATTGAGATTATGACGTTACATTGAAAATAGAAGATTCTAAGTTCTTATTAGTAAATTATCATTTCTAATGGTAGGAAAAAATGCTTAAAACACCTTAGTGATGAGATATGATTTCTTGTGATGAGTATGAGATGTCATACTTGGTATTTGAACGTGAGGAGGTGACGAGAAGATTGAAGTCATAATCAATCTACAACTTGGTGAGTGAATATAAACTTATTTTTCAAAAATCAATATTTATTAAATTTATTTTAGATCAGAAAATTTATTATTTTATATAGTTGATTTAACAACATAATTTTCAGAATAAAGTGGATTTATAATCAGTTATTTTTAAAGTTAAATTCAATTCAGTAAACTTATTTGATTAGCATGTTATATGAGTATTAAATACTTTAGTATGTTTAAAGTTATTTTTAAAATCACCAGAAAATACCTAGGTGATTTTACTCTAGTTTGTGCTGGTGTGAATGTGTTTCTATAGTATATGGCCGCATATGGTTATTTTACCCATTCTGCACTGGTGTGAATGTGTTTCCACAGTGTATGATCAGTTATGGTGATTTTACTCGCTCTGCACTATTGTGAATGTGTGTTCTATAGTGTATGGCCAGATTATAGCCTTCGGGTAGCTCTACGTGCATATGACCAGAATTACATGATTTAATAGCTTTGTCATGTATATCGGTATTAATCGATACATGAGTAAGGCTATTCTGAGTACCTTTTTGGTGTGATTTTCTAGTATTATACAGCTTATCCGATTTCAGACTGCAGAATTTAGCTTATTCAATTTTCAAAGTAATGATTTTAGCTTATAATTCTATGAAAGGATTTTTTTCACTTATATTTACTAATATCAGATTATTTATATTTATTATACCTTATAGTTGCTTATCTAGAGTTAAGAACAAAGAATTTTATGATGCAATCATGTTTAATTTTATAAGTGTTACTAAATTTCAGAATTTCTCAATGTTTTAATAGAGCATAAATTTTCAGAAAATATGCATAAATGGAAAAGTATACATTATACATGTATTGTAAGATAATACTTTTATAAACAATGAAAAATATAATATTTTTTGAACGTGAAATGATTAAAATAAATTTTAAAAAAAAACAACAAACATCATTAAAATCTTTAACTTAAACTTAAATCTTTCTTCATTTTCATCCACGCAAGCACAATCCATCTCCGATCGCCTCGAACCCGCCCTTTTTAGTTATCTATAAAGTTTTTAACATATACATGTGAGACATAAATCTCAGTAAATGAGTAATAATGAATTTGCATCTCATAATTAATTACAAAAAATTAAACATACATATGGAGACACGAGAATTAAAATCCGAACTTCGTGGCTACAATTTCCATGCGTGGAGCTACTAAACTCCGGTCCTTTGAACTTACACATATATGAACCTTATCATAATCATAACTTGGATTTTCGAATCATCATATTCATAACATAAATTTTCGTAATTTAAATAATAAAAGAACAATTCGTACTACTACACTTGCCTTTCACTTGACAATACAAAAATGATAGAGGAAATGATTGTTGGAGGAAGATCCTTGAGCCGTGTGTTGAGTTGTGTGATTGTGCAAGTGTATGACTATATTTAATAGGAAAGAGACGAGAAAAAGTAAAGGTGTTGAAACAAAGTGATAGAGATAGAGATAGAGAGGAATATTGTAAATAATTTGTGAGGGATAGTCCAATGTTGAGTTTAACTCCTATTTATAGTGCAAGTTCTTCGACCATGTAAAGAAAATTGAAAGAAAATGACTAGATGTTAGGCATGGTCAAAGCATACTTTGTGCATTGTCTTAAAATTTGTCAAATCAGTTCTTTTAATCATATGATCAAATCAATTGACTTGGCTTGAATCTTGGTGTAGATAATACATGTTGACAAATTAATTACCTTAGTTTATGTGGTCAAAGCAATTACTTTGCTTAAAATATGGTAAATAATGCAAGTAGTCAAATAAAAAATCTTTAATCACGGCTAATTGATATATTTACATATATTTTACATATAATTTCATTTAACTTCCAAATTAACTCTTCACTTAGGCCCTCAAACTATTGGCTAGTAATTAATAAGGTCATTAAACTTTAATAATAGAGCACTTAAGTCCTAATTTTTAATCTAATGACTAGTAATAAAAATTTTGGGATATTACGGCTTTGGAGCCTGTCGATTCACCGAATTGAGTCACACATCATTAGTTTCATGATCTACTTTATCAAATTATATAGTACATGTTTCTTTGGGTTTCATGTAGCTTATGTCAGAAAGGTTTTAATGGACTCACTGCATATTTGGTATCTTTAGTACATTTGAAGATTGTTGGTTGTAAAGCAAGTAAATATCAATTTGCCGGTATTTTATTTTGAATAGTTAGTATTTTGGGAGACTAGAGTATTATATTTTAAATTACATGTACATGTTTAGGATAATGTAGACATAGCTTATACACACTTGGGCGCGGGACATTTGGGATGCAGTTCTCCTCCCTATAGACCTCCCTTTACAACGTGCGGACAGGACCCTCGGAGGGATGACAAAGCGCACCATAACTTTGCCTTCACAAGACAGCTGCCTTCAAACATAAATGTTGCCTTATATTTCAGGTGGTTTTGCTTCATATTTTAGAAGAATCTCTATCAAATTTTTAAAAAATATATCACATTCAAAGCAGGTAATAGTTGCTTTGGTGGTGGGTCCGACACTTATCTAGGATCTACCATCGGCGTACGACACGTGTCAGGTCCTTTCGGGTGATACGAGACGGGTTGTGATAGAAGTATTGGGACAAAATTCAAGTTATAACTGACGTATGTGGTTCAACCCAATTCCTTCTGTTCTTTTTATTTATTCTTGCAATTTCTCCTCTGCCTTGAAACTTTGTAGGCCATGATGAGCTATTGCTATGATGTAAACCCACTCCTTGGAGCTTGTGGGATTTCCATTGAAAACAGCCTACTCAAGTTGATGGCTTGGTTCTCGAGGCACCTTGGGTGGTTATTGACCAGCTTTTTTATGGATGCTTTTAGTTTGTTAAATTTATGGTTTTCAAGGGCTAACCGTATTTTATGTTTTTTATCAATATACAGGATGAGTTAGCGGGAATATATACCTGCTTTTATGATACTTTTGTAGCTTGTAACTTAATTAAGATGGTGTATGAAATCCAACTTTTGAAATATACAAATCACCCTTTGTTTACACATTAAAATATTATTTTAAACTTTATCTCAATATACCAAATATTTTTAACTAATACAAATAAATTTTTTCTATATATACAAGCTATTACATATTCAACTAAATCGTGTCACGTGCCTTACTCTATAGCAGAATGATGTGGCAGATAATGGTTTAGAATTTTGTTTAAATGAATTCAATGATTTCTGTAAAGCAGAAGGAATTCTGAAGCACTTGAAAGTACACCATATTCCGTAACATTATGATGTGGCAGAAAGGATGAATAGGGCGTTGATGGAAAAGGTTTGGTGTGTGCTTTCTAATTCTAAGTTATCAAGGATATTTTAGGCTGAAGTTGCTTCTATTGCTTGTTTCATTATCAACCATTCACCCTTAATTGCTATTGGGAAAATGACTCTGGAAAGATATGGGCCGGTAACCCTCCAAATTTGAAATTATTTAGGTGCCTTACTTCTGTTTATGTGGATATTGGGAAGTTGGAACCTAGGTTTAGAAAGTGTATCTTTATTGGTCCAGAAACTTGTAAGGTGATGATCAATAGAGATATAGTATTTGATGAACTTGCTATTGTTAAAAATTTGCCTCAAAAGGATTTTGGTGAGTCAACTTAGATGGAACTAAGCACTTAGGTGAAGTTAAAAATGAGTTTGAGATCTAACCAAAATCTATAGCTCAGTCTATTACAAAAGAGAAGGAGAGTACTGCTTCACCACCACTAATGGTAACACAATATTCTATTTCTAAGGAAATATTTCGAAGGGTGATTAAACTTCCTTGAAAGTATGTTAAAGATGACTTGGTAGCATATGCATTGAGTGTGGCTGAAAATTTTGATTCCAATAAGAAGCATGTTACATACTCAGAAGCAGTTGGTTGTAATGATTCTAGAAGATGCATGATTACTATGTAAGAGGAGATGGAGTCACTATATAAAATGGCAACTGGGACTTGGTAAAATTGCCCAAAGAAAAGAAGGTTGTTCGTTGTAAGTGGTTGTTCAAAAAAAAGGAAGGTACATAAGGGGTTGAAGACTTATGGCTAAGGAATATAGTTAGATTACTGGTGTAGACTTTACATATTTTTTTTCTTCAATAGTGAAGCATAGCTTAATTAGAGCTTTGCTTAGTATAGCTGCTAAGCATGATTGGGAGTTTAAATAGTTGGATATAAAAATAGCATTTTTGTATGAAGAACTTGAGGAGAACATCTATATGCAATAGCCAGAGGGTTTCATTGTTATGGAAATGAAGACTATGTGCAAATTGAAGAAATCTCTTTATGGCCTGAAAAAGTCATAAAGACAATGGTATAAGAGGTTACCTCATTCATTACTAATGACTTTAAAAGATGCAGTTATGATAGTTGTGTGCACTTTAGAAACTGTGAAGATGTGTCCTTTACATATCTACTGCTTTATGTTGATGATATATTAGATAGCTATAACGGATGAATTAGAGATAATGAATGTTAAAGCACAACTCAACGAAGAGTTTGAATATGAAAGATTTGGGAACAATAAAGAAGATTGTTAGAATGGAGATTTTGAGGGATAGAAATGCTAGCAGATTATACTCGAGTCTAAAAAGGTACATTAAGAAAGTACTTCACACAAGTTTTAATATGATGAGTGCAAAGGTTATGGGCATTCCCTTAGTTGTCCACTTCAAGATGTCATCTACTTTGTGTCCACGGTCAGTTGAAGACATTGATTACATGTCCTGAGTTTCTTATGGAATTAATGTTAGATCATTGATGTATACAATGGTTTGTATACATCCAGATTTAGCACATGTTGTTTGTACAGTTAATAGGTACATGTTAAACCTTAGTAAGGAACATTGGTAAGCATAATAGTGGATATTTTGATACTTGTGTGGCTCCACAAACATTTGCTTGCATTTTCGAAGAAATATAGGAGTTATTGAGTATGTGGATTTAGATTATGTAGGAGATTTTGATAAAAGGAGATCATTTACAGTGTGTGTTTAATATTAAAGATTGTGCTATCAGTTGGAAGGCCACCTTATAAAATACAGTGGCATTATGTATTTCTGAGGCAAAGTACATGACTATTGCAGAGGCATGTAAGGAAACTATGTGGTTGAGGGGTTTGTTTAGTGAAATCAGTAAAGATTTATAGATTTTGGCAGTAAATTGTGATAGTCAGTGTGCTATTTTTCTGACTAAGGATCAGATGTTTCACGAGAGGACAAAACATATTAATGTTTGGTATCATTTTGCATGTGATATGATTGCTCATGGTGATATTGTAGGGAGCAAATTTCATACCAAAGAGAAAGCTACTAATATGTTGACAAAAACACTCCCAGTTGCCAAGTGTGATCGCTTTTACTTAGTTTGTCTTTGTTGTTGAATTAGCCCTTAGGGACTTATAGAAGGGTGGACAATTAATAATTGATTTAAGATTAATTATTTGATCTAGAATTTGTGTCAATGTGAAGATTTATTGAGTAGTGACCCAGGTTATATTAAAATTGGTGTTTTGATTGAAAGGAAATTGGTGTTTGTATGAAAAGGTCTTGAAAGAGTCCAAATACGGACCAATGAGAAAAAAGTCATCATATTTTTACTTGAGTGCCCTAAATGGGGTGTCTAGCTTTCACTGGACTCAAGCGCCAATACGGCCGCTTGCTATGTACAAGGTACGTCATTGAGTAGCAGTCTTCTCGGCCAGACCTCTTTCTCGATTTTCGACGTGTTTTAGGGTACCTATTCCATTTCAAACACTATTTTAATGTTGTATATATATTCATCAACTTATAGACTCTTTATATCATTAGAAACACATTAGATTTGGAAGAAAGTACATTAAATCTAAGAAAAAAATTTCATTAATCACTGAACTTTGAATGTTGCCACGTGGTCAATGTACTTCTATATTCCGTTGAATGGTCACTGAACTTATCAAATGTTCCCTCCATCCGTCATTCACCAGGATCCCGTGTGAATGGCAGCTGATTTGGCGCCACCATATCAACAAATGGTGTCATTTTGCTTGCCTCACCGGACTCTTGTCATTAGGAAAAACACTTTAATTCACCTTCAAAATCAAAACCCAACTAACACGAAGGAGGAATCCCAAATTTGGATCCCACCTAAATTCAGTAGAAAGAAGAACCCTAGATTTCGATTTGTCCAAATTGCTTCCCTTCCAATTTCGAAAATCCCCACATCAGATGATTTCCTATTCCTCCGTCACTCATTTATTTATAACCTAAACCCCTCCCAAAATGCGAAGGAGAAAATAAATCGACCCGACCTCTTACATGTATGATGAATGTAATCTCAAATTGAAGGCTATAGTAGATGAAACTGATAATCCCGATAGCATATGTAGTTGTGCATTATCAATTGATATTAATAGGCACCTTTAATATGTAGTTGTGCATTATAGACTATGGGATTGAAGTGATGAAGTTTTGGTTACTAATCTTGGCATTTGGCTTAATTTCCTCAGATATAATAACCGGCGGAGAGTGTATATATTATATTTAAGGGATGAAGTCTTGATTATTGAATAATCAAAACTTCATCCCTTAAATTGGCCAAAATTCAGACATGGAATGTAAGGTTAAAAATCTTATTGAAGTTTTGTTTGTATGTTGAATAAAGCTACTCAAAAATCATATGAGAAGGCGAGGCGAGATATGTATGAATATACCTATTCGCATGGGAAAAGCAACTATGGAGGATAATGGGAATGAAAAGGGAAAAGTTCCATGAATTTGTTCCAACTATGTGATTGTGAAAGAAGTTTGTTGTATTTGTTGAACTCCATGTTTATGTAATCGACTATGAATTTGTTGTAAATTATGCTTGTTGTAAAATAAGATTCTTATTTTGGTTAGGTTAATCACGTTTTTGTAATTTTGATATTGTTGTCATGTTCATGTAATTTTATTTTGTTGTAAATGATGTTTGTTCAATAGAAAATATCACTTCCGTTGCTTATGTTAAAATGTATACATATTGTAAAAGAGGTTCCTGTTGTGAGATTGTTATGATTTAATTGTATTGGCAATTTTGTAAGACAAAAGGACTAATATGAAAAGTGTAAAAGTCAAGGAGTTGATTGAAATATTGTATAGATGAATTAGGTAAACTAGGGTTCGAGTTTGGAACAAGGACGAAAAAGTCGCTGGATTTACACAAGCTTGTTGCCCATCTAGAACAATTAATAAGTGATTTGTTGCTGTTAATTGATAATATAATTCCGCAGTACTCACCTATTCATCCTCCTCTATGTGAGTTTAGGGTTGAACTTCATTATTTTCAGAGATGTAAACTGTGTCCTGCTGTGAGACGTAAATTGAGGAAATATACAAATTGTAAAAGGAGCACTTATTTTGGTTACGTTAAAATGTATACAAATCCATCTATTTACAATGGTAAGCAGCAATAGGAACCATGTACAGCGAGTCAACAATATTGTATTGTAAAGCTTTAGCTGAAACAATAACTTTGCCAAAACCCCACTAGATTATGGCCATCCAACAGTAGATAATATGGCATCTGAAATAAATTAGAAGCAATTTTATAGAAATAACATAACCAACACCAAACAAAATTAGATTAAAAACATGAAAAGGTTTTACTTAAAACCTCAAATTAAAATTCCAAATTAATTACAAATGCTTCTACTGTTAGAAATTTAAGTTTAAGACACACTACTTGCATCCAATGTTAGTATTCAAGGACAGTGCCCAACTTTGCCGTAGGCAAAAGAAAATCCTACGCAGTTGCCAAAGTAGACCTTGTTTTCCACTCAGGATTCGCTGTAAACTATTCAATATATTGATGTGTCAAAAACATATAGTTGTAATGTCTGCTACGTTGGCTCTGTGAGCATTAATTGTGCTTGTCCATGTAAGACTTCAATGGCACTGTCCTCTTCTCATTCAATTTCGAAGCCCATACCGTCCGATTATACCCCAATTTGCAAAATCCTTGAGCTTTTTTTTCTATCATTACTTCTTGGCTTCACGTTGTATCTATTCAGAGCACCATATGTTCTCACTGCATTTAGAAATACTTGCATTGATCAAAAGTGTTGTCCAACCTCCAACTATGGATTCCTCATATCTGTCTTAGCTAAAAACTCTGGAAAACGATACCGAACATTTTCTTTCGATAACCAATCCAACACTAGAAGCCATATCAACATCAAATTGACAGAAAATCTGGGTCTTCCTTATAATCTGTAAAGAACATTAAAACAATGGAAAAGCCAAAGCAGAATTTATGAAATAAGCAAGAGAATTTTCTAATGCAGCATCTTGAAACCCTTAACAATAAACAGCTAAAGGTTCAGACATTAATTATATTGCATATAGGTTCAGACATTAATTATATTGCATATATTGCATATAGTACATAATAAATCAAACTCCTAATGCTGCATCTTGAAAACTTTTTTTTTTATCGGTAAATGTAAAAATTCATTGATCATAATTCTTGTACAAGTACTCTGGGCATTCCCGGGCTTACATTATTCAACAATGCACATCTTGAATATCAAAGTAGATGCTCAGTGCTAAAGATTCATAAGGATGTAAAACATAAGGATACAAAGAAAACATGACTTTGTAGACATGTGCTTTAATGCGTTTGATGATGCTATCGGGATGCTGCCTGAGATCTTCAAAAAGTAACCTGTTTCTAGCTGTTCAAATATGATAAACAGTGCTTGTAAGTGCTACTTTCTTGGCTTTAGATTGCCAAGAAGTCCCCTGTCCCTCCTTCTTGATCCATTTTAGAGCACTTGATAATGTAGTCATGGCTCTATTGATCCCGAGCCATGCTCTAACTTGGCTCCAAATTTCTGTGCTCAAGCGGCATTGGAAGAAAAGATACTGGACGGATTCTATTGCAGCTTGACAAAATACGCATTTGCTATCAATTTCCATGTGCTTTATTCGGTCTTTGGTAAGAAGCTTGGTTTTCACGCTAAGCCAAAGAATGAAGGAATGTTTAGGAGTGATGCATGAACTCCAAACAGTCTTTGCCCAGATAGTTGGCGTCCCCTTCGGTCGAAAGTAATCATAAGCTTTAGAAATCCATATATTATCTCCTTGGATCCAGAGATTCGTTGGTAGGCAGCATGATTTGATCCTTCAACTTCCTTCATGCGTTGAGCAATAGACATCATCTTTTTTAATAGGAGTGAGTCATCCTTTTTGGGTGACCTTTCCCATATTGATGTCCCTCTCAGATACACGTGATTGATCCATTGCACCCAAAGTGTGTCCTTCTTGGCATGCACATTCCACAACGACTTGGCTAATAGTGCATTGTTCCAGCATTTTATATCTCGAAATCCAAGTCCGCCCTCACTTTTGGGAAGGCAAACTTCGGACCATGCAACCAGCAGTTTTTTGGAATTCCAAAGGAAGTTCCTACAAAGCCTTGTGATCCTCATAGAAACTGCAGTGGGCATCGGGAATATAGATAGCCAGAAGCATTCAACGCCTTGTGAGACTGATCTTATCGTCCAAGCATGTATATATGTAGCTATCTTATCGAAAAAGGGGCGTAGTGGATGACTTTCAATTTTCCTGCAACTAATGGAACCCCCAAATATCTGAATGGCATGGATCCCCTTGGCATGTTTACCAATTCTAGGATGTCATCCAAGTCTTGGCCTTAAATTCCGGCTGCAAATATGTTGGATTTGCTTGCATTCATCCTCAGCCCTGAGCAATCTCCAAACTTGGACAAACAATTAATCAGTATACGCACCGATGTACTGTCACCTCTAGCAAACAACATCAAGTCATCGGCAAATGCAAGATGTGTGATTTTCAATGGCCCACACTTCGGATGGTAATTAAAATCGAGGTTGTTGGTGGCTACCTTCAAAGCTCTCGAGAGATATTCAAGACATATCACAAATAATAAAGGTGATAAAGGATCCCCTTGCCGTAAGCCTCGTTTTCCTTTGAAAAATCCATGTATGCTGCCATTTATTGCTAATGAGAATGAAGGAGTTGATATGCACACCATCACCCATTGTATAAATCGGTTCGGGAACCCAAGTCCCTCTAAAACAGATTTTAGAAATTCCCAATGTATGGAGTCATATGCCTTTCGGAGATCGATCTTAGAAAAGCATCTTGGGATACTCTCTTTCGATTGTATTGCTTCAATAGTTCCTGTGCAAGATGGACATTCTCAACCATGCTCCTCCCCTTTACAAAAGCTGCCTGCGCATTATCAATAATGGATCTGTTGGACAAGATTTTCGTGATTGTCTTGTAGACCACATTGCAGCATGAAATAGGCCTGAAATCCCCAACAGTGGATGCATGGCTGGTTTTCGGAATTAGGGCAATGACGGTATGATTAATCTGCTTGAGGAGTGAACCAGTCTCAAAAAACTCTGTGATAGCACCAACAAAGTCACCCTCGATCATCCCCCAAGCTTTCTTGAAGAAGCACGAGGTGTATCCATCAGGGCCTGGGGATTTATCGTCTCCAATGTTAAACAAAACATCCTTAATCTCTTGTGGAGAGATATATCTAACAATGGAATCTGCCTGTTCCCTAGAGATTAATGGCCCTTCGCCTAAAATGGTTTCGTCAATGGCATCACGTGCATGGTTTGTCCCAAGCAAGTTTTGATAGTATGCAAGAAATTCAGCCTCCACCTCTGCTAAGGAGCTTGTGGGCATCCCATCTTGTTTCATTACAGCAGCAATGAAGTTTTGCTTCGCATTCCTTTTAACTAAAGAGTGGAAAAATTTCGTGCATTTATCACTCTTGCTCAGATAAACAGATTTTGCTTGTTGATAGTAGAAGCTTCTCTATGCGTCACATATACCCACAGCTTGTTTTCGTAAGAGTGCAACCTTACTTTGCAACTCAATATTCGTCGGTAGATCATGTAACTCCATTTGTGCTGCCTTTAGATCATTTTTAGCTTTTTCAGCTCGAGCAGAAATGTGAGCATAGTGCTTGTTATTTAGCTGCTTAAGATCTTCTGTAACCTTTTGCAAAGTATAAATTGCTTCGTTCCATAAATTTGCTGATTCCAGTTGGAAGAAACCACATTTTGGAAATCTGAATGCTCCGTCCACATATTAAAGAATTTGAAGTGTTTGCCTCTGCCTCCATCTTGTTGGAAAAGCGATACAATACATGGCGAGTGGTCTGAAAGGCAACCTGATGGTTGGAAATTTGCCAAGGCATGTATACCCGCTTGTTGCCACCGTTCATCTACCACAGCTCTATCGAGCTTACTCCAAACTGAAAGGATATTGCCTTCAGAGTTTTTCGACCAAGTGTAGTAGCATCCAATGGATCGCAAGTCTGTAAGACGTGCAGTTAAACAACAATCTGCAAAATCTCTAGTTTCATATGGAGTCACTTCTGCTCCATTACATTTCTCATCAGGTGAAAGTATACAGTTAAAATCACCCATGACCATCCAAGGTATTGAACATGTTGCTCCAAAATCAATCAAGTTACTCCATAATGGTCTCCGAGTAACAATAGAATGGAAACCATATACAAAACTCAAACGAAAAGCAAAAGAAGTTACCTTGCAGGTGACTTCGCAATGTATAACCTGTGGGGCAGCTTCCAAGACACACAGGTTGACTTTTGTTTGGTCCCATAGGATCAAAATTCTCCCTGCCGGATGTGAAGGAAAATTTTCAGTATGACTCCATCCACAAAATTTATTCCTCAGAATCCGAGCTAACTTTTGTTGATTGAGCTTCGTTTTCAGAACACCAATAATATCAATGCATTCATGCTTAATGAGGTGATGAACCCCATTTTGTTTTAGAGGCTTATTAAAGCCCCTAATGTTCCACGATGCTATCTTCATGATGATATAAAGAGGGCATTCTCCCTCTTTTTATCCTTCTTCAGTTTGTCTAGGAGGTTGCGCTCCAAGGCTGCCTTTCAACTTATCATTACTCATTGATTTGATTTTTGGGACTTCAATATCTGCACTCGAACCTTTGGTTGCAATTATTGGTTTGTTTTTCTTACCCGCTTCAATAAATGGGATATCATCCTCAGTAGAATTAGCTGGATTACTTGGTTCTGGGCGTGTATTGTCTGCTCATCCTAAATCACAAGTATTTTGTCCAACTGGTTCTGCCCCTGATTTGGTTGTTTCCTGTAAACTGTTCTGATCCATTGTTGCCTTATTTGAGTTATCAGCAATATTCTGACTGTCTAAAGCTGGTTGCCTCGAGGCCCCAATAATGTTCTGTGCCTTTGTCGTGTTCTCCACAATGTTCTGACCATCTAATATTGATTGACGCGAGCCCCCAACAATGTTTTGGTCGCGTGTTGTTTCCTGTGCCCCTGCTTTCTTGGCCACATACTTAGGGGGAAACGTCTGCCTCTGACTTGCAGTACCAATGTTTCCTTTGCATGCTTCTATTTTATGCCCAAATGTCTTGCAAATGGAGCAGAATTTTGGCTCATGTTCGTAGTAAACTGGTTGTTCCCTCATTTTACCGTTTGGCAGTTTCATCTTTACAGATCGAACCAAGTCCTTTGATGCATCCACTTCAACGAGAATTCTTGCAAAAGACAACCTGCCCTTAGTGGTTGTGAGCAGGTCAGTTGTTACCGGTTTTCCAATCTTTGTTGCAATCATGCAAAGCGCATTGGGCGTCCAAAAATTCAGTGGCAGCGCCGGTAATGTTACCCAAATCGGCATTATGCTGATATCATTGTCATCAAATTCAAAAAATGGTGGGACAAGTTTTAACATCAGTGGACGTCCATATACAAAATACGGGCCTCCTTCCAGCACTTGTATTCTATCTTCATCATTTTCAAATTTGAACACGAGCCATCCACTTTGATGAGCAAAGTATTGGTACTTCACGCCCCATTGATCGCACATCTGCAAGAGGGCTATTTTTCCTGGAAATCGTCCAGCAAAATATCCCACCAGGCAGTAACCCCAAGCTGTTTGATCATCTTCAATATCAATTTCCTCAAAAACCAGTATTTCAGGTAGATTTTCACATGTCTTGAGCTTGAAACCGTTCTCACGTTTGCGATTTTCCTTGAATAAATTTGCCCATGGAGCCTTAGTATCGGATCCTTTTGCTTGGGCAGAAGTATTGGCTAGTTGGACTGCATTGGATTCTTCCTCTGATTCAGTATCCTCATCACCAAGTGTCTGAGATAAATTTGGGGAATTCAAGTTTGCATGGTCGAATTCTTGCCAGAATGCCTTAGCAGAATCTGTGGGCTTGCATGAGGAAATGCCACCCTCTTTTCCTTGCACTAGAATTTCGTTCGATCTAGTCGCAGTTGGTAAATTTCCAGAAATTGCTGAAATTTCGCCTTGACTACCAACCTAATTCGGTAAATTGCTAACCGCAATTGGTAACCTGTTGCTGTTGATCTTCTTTCCCATATGGAACGACAGATAAAATTAGCCAATAATCACGTTACTTCCCAAAATAATTTCCGGCTCCACCCCAGTTCCGGCCAAATTGGTGGCCAAAATCTGTAGAAAACAGCAAGAAATCAATGTATATTCAGTATTGGGCCGAATCTTGACACCAAAATCTGGAAGGAAATTCAATTTTTCACACCCAAAAACCTCCACAGAAATGCAAACTGAACATATCTCTTTTGCAAGGATCGAACCGTTCCAGAAATGAGAAACGTTTCTGTGATTGAAATTTGCAAATTCCAATTCAGAAATGAGACAATTGAGGCTCCTTATGACCAGAATCTGTAAAGTGTAAACTCCTAACGAGCCTTCACAACTTTGAAATGAAACCCAAAGAATCCGAATGAAACTTAAACAAAATGGATTTAAATAATAAATCCAAGCAGCAGAATTGATTTTCACACCGAAGATTATGTAAAAATCAATGGAAGAATTTGAAAATTTCTGAAGAAAAGTGTACACCAAGTGGGATTTTCTCTCACTTGGTTGAGAGCATTGCATCTTGAAAACTTTAATAATACACAACTAAAACTAATAGTTCAGAGACAAGGTAACTCAAGTTGAATATATAAATTTCGAACATAAAGTGTGTTTGCTAGTTTCTAATACATGTAAACATAATAATACCAATGGAGATCATAAATAAATAATCTTGTCACATTTATAGATTTGTATCATACTTGTAGCAGCATTTACAGAGGTATATAAATTTTGTTGAAATATTGTTCAACATTCAAGAAAGAATGAAATGGAATGAATAAATATGAAGGAAAAACAAAACAGCATTAGAGGCAAAACTTTGTTCTATGCTGTTGCATAGATTAATACTATGTAGTCGCATGGCCAATTGCAGGGAATTCTGGGGCCTCTTTGGGTTGTTCTATGCAGACCCATAGTTATACAAAATTGACCGTTGGAGGTTGGTTTCCTACTGTTGCAACTCCGAATTGTGGTGGCTTTTCAACCTATTTTGGCACCAATTCGTGCACATTGGTGGTGGCCTATACATAGGCAATGCATTTCAAGCCAAAAAATAAGTGAGAAACATTTGTGATCCATATTCATTCCAATATCAAAGATCAAATTCTTGATTCACATTCATGCTTTTTTCTTCATTGTGTTCTTAAAGTTTTGAAGGGTTTCACTTGTGCTTTAGTGCTAGATCATTTAAAAGGCTTGATATAATCCTACGAACCATTTGTCAAAATCCTTAAGCATCTCAATCAATCTCGAGAGGAGGCAAATATAGTATAAGGACAGCAATTGCGCGTTCTAGCCTTCGATCTTGTTCTTATCAAGTTTCTGGTGTTAATTATTTTTGTTGCTTCATTATTGTGATATTGTTCTTGTCTCTCCATTTCTCCTCCATATTTTTCCAACAATCTCAAACTATACTTATTGTGTAATGGAGAACGAGATAACCATGGCGACCATCAAATTTATGAACCAAGATTTAGTTCGATTGGATCAGTTTGATGGGGAAAACTTCACATGGTGGCAAGAAAAGTTGAAATTCCTATTAACGGCATTGAACATCTTCTACATTGTTGATCCAGATTTGGCACCTTTGTCGGAACCAACAAAGGGAGAAACCGAAGCAATCAAGGCTGAGAGACAAAAACCCCAAGAAGAAGAGTTGATTTGTTGTGGTCATATTTTGAATGCTTTGTAGGATCACTTGTATCATCTATATAACAACACTTCTTCGCAAAAGAAGTCTGGAACGCATTGGAAAGTAAATACAAACAGAAGAGGAAGGTACAAAGACGTTTTTTGTTTCTAAATACTTTGATTTTAAATTCTTAGGAAATATTCCCCTTCTTCCCTAAGTACATGAGTTGCAAGTGATTGTCAACAAATTAAAGGCGGTGAAGATTGAAATTTCGAAGACTTTTCAAGTGGGGGATATAATTGCTAAACTCCCGGGGACTTGGAAAAGATACCGAAAGAAAATAATGCATAGTTTTGAAGATTATTCTTTGGAATAGTTGCAAAAAATCTTCGAATTAAGGAAGAATCCCAATTACGTGACACGAGTGAAAACTCTTTGGAAGGAACTTCCAAGGCAAATACTATTGAAAAATCCGACCTGCCTACAAAATCCAATAAGATGAAGCCTTCAAGGAACTTTAATAAGTCCAATAAGAAGACTAAAGGAGGATGTTTTGTTTTGTGAAAAATTTGGTCACTAGCTAAGGATGTAGATATCGAAAACAAAACAAAAAACTCCGAGGGTAAAGTGAATTTCGTCCAAGAGGACAAAATTGTGGCCACCATAAGTGAAATAAATGCTATCAAAGGAAAAGTATCCGAGTGGTGGTATGATACTTGTGCAACCATACATTTATCATATGATAAATCTTTGTTCAAAACACATCATGAGATAGATGGAATCCAAGAGATTCAAATGGGTAACAAAGTGCGGTCCAAAGTAATTGGTAAGGGAAATGTTGATATTATCTTCACGTCCGGAAAAATCGTTACTCTAACAAATTATTGCAATCTTCGGATATGAATCAGAGTTTGGTTAGTGGAAATCTCTTAAGCAAATCGGGCATTGAAAGTACATTCGAGTTCGGAAAACTTGCATTATCCCTTAACGGGAAATTTGTTGGAAATAGCTATTCTTGTGAAGAAATGGTCAAATTATGTACCGTTGACAATGAATTGAATAAAACTAATTTTGCTTATATTGTGGATTTATTTCATTATGGCATGCTAGTTATGTTGGAATAAATACCATGAAACGCATGAAAAATTGTGACTTGATCTCATATGATGGAAATAATGAAAGTAAATGCAGGATATGTGTAGAATCTAAAACGATCAAAAAGCCGTTTCATAGTGTGAAAAGGACTTCTAACATATTAGAACTTATTTATACCGATATATGTGAAATGAATGGCATGTGAACTAGGGGTGGAAATAGGTATTTTATTACCTTTATTGATGACTTTTCTAGATATACGAATGTTTACTTGATAAAGCATAAAATTGAAGCTTTCGATAAGTTTAAAGTATACAAAAATGAGGTTGAAATTATCTAGGAAATAAAATTAAAACCTTAAGAAGTGATACGTGGTGAATATTTTTCCAACAATTTTAACTTGTTTTGTGAACAACATGGAATTATTCACCAATATTCCGTACCTAGGACACCCGAACAAAATAGTTTAGCTGAAAGAAAAAATAGAACCTTAGATGAAATGGTTAATGCCATGCTCATTCATGCTAAGTTTCCATTTAACTTGTGGGGTGAAACTTTATTAAGTTCATGTAAGATACATAATAAGATTCCTTCAAAATATACTAAAGTTTCTCCTTATGAATTGGGAAAATGAAGAAAACCAAACATTGGATACTTCAAAGTGTGGGGTGTCTTGCTTATTGCAAGAACACGAATTCGAATAAAACCAAATTGGGTCTAAGAGGCATTAAATGTGCCTTTGTAGGATATGTGAATAATAGCAAATCTTATAGATTGCTGAATTTGGAGTCCAATATGATTATCGAATCCAACGATGTGAAGTTCTTTGAGGATTTGTTATCTTCGAATAATGAATTGAGGAAAAATCTTGAATATGTCCCTAGTTCAAGTGGAACACGTGATAAAATGTCTTTTAAAGATGTTGATGAATTTATAACCATGAAGAATTAAGAAAACTCGGGTTGAGAAGTCTTTGGGACCGAATGAAATCGATTCTCAACTTATCTCCTTTTACATAGTAGAGGAAATGAGTTAAATGTTGTAAGAACAATTCTTTTTGTTCTACAAGTGGAAACTGACCCTAAGACTTATAAAGAAGCTATGGCTTCATGTGACAGCATCTTTTGGAAGGATACAATTAAGGACGAAATGGAATCGATAATGTCCAATAATACTTGGAAACTTGTTGACTTACCATGGGGATCCAAAACTATTGGATGCAAATAGGTATTTAGGAGAAAATATAATGTTAATGGATTCCTAAATACTTTCAAGGCTAGATTGGTAGCCAAAGGATATCGACAAAAGGAAGGAATCGACTATTTTGATACTTATGCACCAGTTGCTAGAATAACATCGATTAGGATATTATTCGCTTTAGCTTTAGTATATGACTTGCATGTTCATCAAATGGATGTCAAGACGGTATTCCTAAATGGCGATTTCGATGAGGAGGTCCATATGGAACAACCCGAAGGGTTTGCCTTACCTTAAAATGAACATAAGGTATGCAAGTCGGTGATATCTTTATATGGTTTGAAGCAAGCACTTAAAAAATGGCATGAGAGGTTTGACTTAACAAGTTATATATTTCGGGTTTAAACATTATAGTGTAGATAAATGTTTATATTTCAAATTATGTGAAAATTATGTGACATTTATATGCTTATATGTTGACGACATGTTGATTATGAGTAATCACATGGACAATATAGAAGAAACAAAGATGTTTCTATCTTCCACATTCAAAATGAAGGATATTAGACATTTGGATACTATTTTGGGTATCGAAGTCACAAGAACTTGTGGGGGTTACCATTTGAGTCAATCACATTATATCGAGAATGTGATAAATAAGTTCAAACACTTGAATTTAAAAGAATATAGTACCCCAATCGATCCAAATCTGACACTTGTAAAGAATAGTGGAAGGATGATTGCTCAATTGGAATATACAAGTGCTATATGGAGTCATATGTATGTAGTTCAATGCACAAGACTGAACATAGCCTATGCAATAAGTAAACTTAGCAGGTTTACTAGCAATCCGAGCGACAATCATTGGAAGGCTATTGGGAGAGTACTTGGATACTTAAAGAAAACCAAGAACTTAGACCTACAATATAATAAATTCCTGATGGTGTTGGAGGGATTTACAGAGGCTAGTTGGATATCTAGCATGGGTGAAAGTAAATCCATCTCGACTTGGGTGTTTACTCTTGGAGGAGGTGTTGTTTCTTGGAAATCAAAGAAAAAAATATGTATAACACACTCAACCATGGAATTTGAATTTGTGGCATTATCAGATACTGGGAAAGAGGCTGAGTGGCTTAAGATCTCTTCTATGAGATTCCTTTGGGATCGAAAAATATATCTTCAATACCTATAATGTGTGATAGTCAAGCCACGTTAGCGAAAGCATACAATGAGGTATACAATGGAAATTTTAGACATATGAGTCTAAGACACGACTACATAAGGAAATTAATCAAAGATGGAATAATTACCCTAAATTATGTGAAGTCAATTGAGAACTTAGAGGATCCTTTAACTAAACCACTAAATAGAGATTTAGTGGCATCTACTTCGAGTAAGATGGGGTTGAAACTCCTTTCGCAATAAAGGTTCACCAATGGCGGCAACTCTACTTGTCATTACTCAAAAGGTAATATATGGGTTTAAAGGGTAAAAATAAGTCATTTGATATGTAGGATGGTTTTAGCATTATTCAAATCCGCAATAACCCTATCCTAAGTAAAATAATACTGGCTGTTACTGAAATGAGGGTTGAGCATTAAAGCTCTAAATGAAGTTCAGTGCTAAAATACAAGTACTTTTAAAAGTAACAAATATACTAGAAGAACTTCACCTAAACAAACTTCGAGGTGGTGCCGCCTCAATTGTGAGTTGAATTTTCTCTCTTAAAAGTTTTGTTGAATAGGATGAGTGCAAGGCCATAACAGCGCTAAACGAGTTATGAGGAACTTGAGAACACATAGTACTTGCGTGTGTGTTCGAACCGGTATTGTCACATGGAATAACTGGTTCAAAGCTATAGCTACCTTTGATTCCGACTTTTCTTTGTTTGGATTACACTATGACTAGATTCAAATCGAAAGATATCTAGTCCTTATGCATGAGTATCATATGATTTGAGTATGAGAATTTTTCTCGAATTTTGAACATGTGGGGGATTGTTGAAATATTGTTTAATATTCAAGAAAAAATGAAATGGAATGAATAAATATGAAAGAAAAACAAAATGGTATTAGAGGCAAAGCTTTGTTCTATGCTGTCTCATAGATTAATGCTATGTAGTAGCATGACCGATTGCAAGGAATTCTAGGGCCTCTTTAGGTTGTTCTATGCAGTCGTATAGATTAATACTATGCAGTTTCATAGTTATACAAAATTAACTATTGGAGGTCAGTTTTCTACCGTTGCAACTCCGAATTGTGGTGGGTTGTCAACCTATTTTGGCATCAATTCGTGCACATTGGTGGTGGCCTATATATAGGTGATGCATTTCAAGCCAAAAATTAAGTGAGAAACATTTGTGATCCATATTCATTCCAATATCAAAGATCAAATTCTTGATTCACATTCATACTTTTTTTTTTCATTTTGTTCTTAAAGTTTTGGAGTGTCGCACCTGTGCTTTAGTGCTAGATCATTTACAAAGCTTGATATAATCCTACGAACCGTTTGCCAAAATCTTTAAGCATCTCAATCAATCCCGAGAGATGGCAAATATAGTTTGAGGATAGCGATTATGCGTTTGAGCCTTCGATCTTGTTCTTATCAAGTTTCTGGTGTTAATTATTTTTGTTGTTGAATTATTGTGATATTATTCTTGTCCCTACTCCATTTCTCCTCCATATTTTTCAAACAAATTTTATGCCAGAAACTATAAAATCAAAATCTTGAAAGCACGCCTTTGTAGTAGAAAATCAAACTCTTAATGGCACAATTATAAAGCCAAACCAACATATCAAAATGTTCAATACATGAAATCAAACACTTTACCTTCAATTTGGTCCCTCCATGGCTTCAAATTTAAACCTCCTTCAGAAGTGCCAGGAGCAAATTAGCTGGCTATTTTTTAGGTTTATTTACGGGATTTGGGAGTTAGTAATTGGGTCGTGGTTGGGTGGGATGGTGGGTTTACGGGTTGAAGATCACCAGAAGTTGGACTTAAAGAATCTAGAAAACATGATTTGGGGCTGAATCTGAATTAGGTGTCTTTGTGGAAATTTGGTTTTGATTTTGAACGTGAATGAAAGCGTATCTTGCCACATCAGCTACCATTCAAATGGGATCTTAGAGAGCGACGGATGGAGGGAGCGTTTGCTAAGTTCAGTGACTGCTCATCAACATATAAAAGTACAGTGACCACCATGTGACAACATTCAAAGTTCAATGATAAATGAAACTTTTTGCTCCATCAAATCTCGTAACAACAATCATTGATCTTGATTTTTGATCTAGTAAATTCATCTCTTCTGTCCATAGTTTTTTTCACCTTGAATTTTCACGTAAAATCTAGCTGTTATTGTTTGTGATTCATAATTGCAATTTGTGCACTTATTTAGTCCACATTATTAAACGTTTAAGTTGTCAAATTATTAATTTCTATTTAACTTTGATTAATTTTTTGTGTGTTTCGTTTGAAGCAATTGGAAAGGAATAAGGACTAAAGTGCACTGTTTTAAAAGAAATTAGGGCTTGAAGAAAATAATACATCCAATGGGCCTTTCTTTTGGATTTTTATGTGGAATCAAAGTCAATAACTTGTGAGTCCAAAGTCCAAATTGAAGAATAATAAAGGCCGCCAACTAAAGAAAAGTCAGTAGGAACTTGAATTGGATTCAACTTGCATCATTGGTTAGAGTTTTAATTGGATTTCAAAAGAAAAAGGACCGCTTTTGAGGCTGACTTTTATATATACACAGAGAGAGACGCCAACAGGGGAGGAGAGAAAAAACCATAGAAAAAGTCGGCGGAAAGAGGAGAAAATTAGATCTGCCAATTGGTTGAAAATATACGAACATTGAGGTTGCTTGAGCTGATTTTTATTCATACAACACATACAATTTGGCAGTGAATTGGAGAGACATCGATAAAGGCAGCCTGATGGAGGAAACTTGTGCTATTGAATTATATTATATTACATATACACACACACATTGGGATGCAGCCGAGATTACGCCCAGAAAGAGAGGCGGAAAGGAGTCAAACATTGGGCTGAATTTGAAGGGAAAAGATGTGGACAGCAAATAAATTTTTTTTTCAGATTTCTTCTGCAATAATCACGTTAATTTCGCCATGATGTCTTTCCAATTTTATTTGTTTGATACCAACATTATGTTAGGTTAATTTTTTTTCTTGTATTGGATGAAGATGAAATTTGTTATTATTTGTTTTTAATTTGAGACACGTGGCTTAGTTGAATTCATTTAATTTTTTATTAATCTTGCATGCTTAATTTTATTATTTTATTGCTTGATTACCAATTAAATATACAATTGCTTGTTATAGTGCTGAGAGATTCACAAAAGGTTCAGAACACTACTTGATTGACATGAATGCAATAAATTTTAGGAATAAGATTTATCATGTGTGCAATCCTTGAAATAATTGTGAAATTAAATGCGTTCTATTCATTCAGATTTGGACTAGAATAGATTCGAGGTCATGAATAGGATAGATTTAATTTGTCTTGAAAAAGAAAATTAATTAAAATAAAATTATCGATTGCTGAGAATGCAAAAAGAAACTAGCTACGTAATCAAGAATTGGAACAGATAACAACAAATGGGTTCATAATCTAATACACTTTTCCCATACACGTGTTAAATTCGAATTTTACAAGTTTTCATAGCTTAGGCTAATTTAGAATAATCACAAACTACAATCACTTTTCTTTTACTTACTCCGAATCTAATCAGAGGCTAGTACACTCAATTAAATTTTATTCCTCGTAAGACAATACTCTCAACTCATCAAATCTATTGTTTGTCAACGATCCCATACGCTTGCGGGTTTTGCACGAACAAGTTTTTAGCGCCGTTGCCGAGGAATAATTTATTTAATCTGAGTTTATTAATTATTTTTGGATTTGAAATTTTTTTATTCCTTTTTCTTTTTTTTCTTTACTTTATTTGTTTTAGGTTATTCATTGAATGATCTAACTCTCTCGTTTTACTCTTTTCAGGAAATCACAATTTATGCAAAATTCTCATGAGATCGAGCTTCTTAAAATAGATCCCGAAATCGAAAGCATTGTTAGACAGCAAATGAGACAGTGGACACAAGCAAGAGATATAATAGAAAATAAACATCTGAATCAAGTTCAAAATCCTTTGCCACTACCTCAGCCAATTCAGGCAAGGGTAGTAGCAAATCAAGGAGAAGCTTTAGTGAGGGATTATGTAAATCCCGTGCCAGCCCCTTTGCAACCAGCTATCATATATCCACCTTCTGGATAGGCCAACTTCCTATTAAACCTGATGTTATCAACTTATTCTAGAATCATCAAGATATCAGGTTCTATGGGAGATCAACTAAAAATCCTCCTGAACATATTCATGCTTTCTTGATGCACTGCGATATGATCAACCATGAGGGAATGTCTGCAGATGCCTTTCGACTAGTTAAATTCTCACATGCTAAAGGAGGGCACATGGGAATGGCTAAAGGAGGGTGCACGGGAATGGTTAAATTCTCTAATTCCTGGAAGCATTGTTTCATGGAATAACATGGTGCAGAAGTTCACCTTGAAATTTTCCCCCCATCTCGAGTCCATCATATCCGAAATGAAATCCATACTTTTAAGCAAAAGGACCTTAAAAGCCATCTAGAAGCATGTGAAAGATTTGAAGATTATTTTAGGAAGTGCCCCACTCTAAACATCCCTAAAGAATTGAAGATCTGCGTATTCTATTTCAGCCTTAGACCTGAATTTCATAACATAGCCAATGCTTCCGTGGGATGGTCGATATTGGATATTCCGTTAGATAATGCCTTAGATAAGGTCGAGCGATAGGGAAGTCCAGAGAAAAATGGCTGGTATACATAATGTGGACACAGTGACAACATTAACAGCACAAATGGAGGTAATAACTGGAAAGCTTGACTCTTTAATCCATTTTGTGAATATGGTACAAACTCCAGCTCCAAAGTGTGCAGGTTGTGGGACATATCACACTACTGCAAGCTGCCCTTTGTTTCTACTCACATAGGTCAGCCAATAGAGGTCACTTATGCACAGAACTATCAGAGGCAAAATGGACCTTACCCACATAACTACCATCCGAGTTTGAATAAGCATCCCAACTACATGTGGGTTAATAATTCGGATCAAGTAAATCATATGAAGGGCAATCCACTAGCGATTCAGCAGCAAGAAAAAAAAAGAGGCAATCATTGGAGGATCTACTTGTCAAGTACATCACTAAGATTGAAATGGTGATATAGAATCAGCAAGCCACTATACATAACTTAGAAAAATAGGTGGGACAAATAGCAGCTACATTAGCCAATAGACCACAAGGTATCTTACCGAGTGATACAGAAAAGAACCCAAAGGAGCAAGTATTAGCATTTGAAGCTATGAATTATGCAACTATCGAGACACCATCGATCAAGCCTGCTACACCTGTTCAAGCTTATGTGCCGCCCATCCCATTCCCTCAAAGGCTTCAAAGACCCCTCCAGTCTATCACAACGAAAAGCAGAGTTCAGCTGCCAAAAATTACAGTGAAGAAGAAAGTGACTAAGGAGAATTAAGTACCTACCTCGAGGAAAAAACAAGTAGGTTAGTCTAAAAAATCATCAAATGTTAATCAAGAAGAGTAGTCAGACAATCCATAGGTCAAGACAACCATTATTAGCAATAAACACACACCTTTAGTTCCATTCCCTCAAAGGTTGCAGAACAATAAACTGGATAAACAATTCAAGAATTTCTTAAATGTCCTCGAACAATTTCACACAAACAAACTTTTCATTGATGCCATATCTTTGAAGAAGATGTTGACTAAGAATAGAAAGCTCTTAGAAGATGAAACAGTAGCATTGACTAAGGAGTGTAGCACGATCATTCAGCATAGGATCTCCCCAAACTTAAAGATCCAGGGAGTTTCACTCTACCTTGCTTGATAGGAAATTTAGATTATATAAATTGTTTCATTGATTCAGGAGCAAGTATTAACTAAATTCCACTACCTCTTTACAGGATATTAGGATTGGGAAATCCCAAGGCCGCTTCTATCATCCTTCAACTGGTGGAAAGATCACTAAAACACTCTTACAGAATATTTGAAAACATGCTTATCAAGGTGGGTGAGTTTATTTTTGCAGCTGACTTCATCATCCTTGATATAGAAGAGGTATATCAGATGCCATAAATTTTGGTAAGGCCATTCTTATCCCTACAACCGGATCTATAAAAACTTAATATTATGATGTTCACGCCATCCGTTGCATCTTGTTGCAGGAAAATGAGATAGTCTTGAGGATAAGGATAAGCAATAGAGCTTCACTATGGAGAATCCAATCAAGCAACCATCTCACTTTGAGGATTGTCAACGAGTTGATCGTTGGGAGAGATACAAAGGTAAGCCAAATGAAGGTGGAAATGTTGGTAAGGACAGCAATGAAAACTTAATTATGTGAAGGTTGAAAGATCAAATAAGAAAATTCAATCAGTGAATAAAATGCAAAGTTGAAAATTCCCTCTTTAAGCCACCATGAATAGCCAAAACAATAAAATCTAGCTAAAGACTATAAATTAAGCGCTTCTTGGGAAACAACCCAATTTTATTACCATTTATTTTTTTCTGCATTGCATAGCATATAGATTTGTTTTGATTATTAGTCTACATTAGATTTAGGCACGTTTAAATTTATAAGGTATCATCATCCGATCAAGTTTTCACTGAGAATTACTTCGAGTGTTTGGACTAAGTAACACATGTTCTAGATTATTTGATCTCTAATGTTTGATTTGATTGCTATATGCAGGAACATGACGTCGTGGAATACTCAAACCAACATAAACCAAGGGAAAAACATGATGAGGAAGATTGTCTTCCCGTCACCCATAGTCCTTTCCACGCTCAACAGAAAAATTAGGGAAGGACCTTCGTTCTTTTCTTTTCCGTCCCATTACATTCATAATTATGCTTTAAGTTATTGAGGACAATGTTGGATTGAACTTTTGGGGTGGGAAAAACTTGAAGTTTTTGGTTTTTGTATATTTTGTGCCTTTGTTTTTGTGTGTTTATCTATTAAAAAAAAGTTAATTTTTTTCTGATTGTGTGCTTGCGTGGGTTAGATAGTTTGGCTGACACTAATGAATAAACTTGAGGTTTGGTATCGATTTATGAACCATGGACAGGAAGTATGCTAGATTGATTGATGCTTAAACTTGCAAAACTTGATATTATAGGCGCACTAGAATTGAGTTTGACATTATGATTAAATGAGTTGATTCATGCATTTAATAGGTTGATTTAGTTGGACATAGATGTCTTACCCAAACCATACTAATTATTTATCTTTAGACCAAATTTAACACAATTTGGGGAGATCTTACTGTTGTAGGAAGATACAGATGTGAATGTGGATTCCTTGTGTGCAAAAAAGTTTGTGTGGATTGTTTAAGATTAACAAGATAAAATTGGGTAAAAGTCTTAAATTGAAGGTCGGTTTGCTTGAATAGATGTGTGATAAGAGACATTGCACTGATCAAGGTATAAATTTTGAAATTTAAAACTCCTCTTTAAAGCCTTTATGATTAAAGCAATTAAGCCTACAATGATATCTTAAAATCTGATGCCTAAAGTCATCTGACTTGGGAGTCATCGGCCTACAACTCATTATATGGGTCATTTAAAAAGCAATCAAAGATAAAGTTACACTAAAAAAATTGTTCTATTCGAAACCTTTTTTACTTGGGTTATTAAGCCTGTAAGGGTATCTGAAAACTTGGTGCCCTAAGTCTCTTGACTTGAGAGTCATCGGCCTAAAGCCTATTACATGGGTCATCTAGAAAGCTCAAGGGGAAGTGTAAAAAAATAATAATAAATAAAAAAAAATAAAAAAATCAGAAAAAACAAATGCATGAAAAAAGCAAAAGCACTTATTGCCTTGTTAAGTCCCAACACTTGTTCGAGTGAATTTGACTTTTGATAAAAGATAATTACCCTAGTTGAGTCTTGATGGTCGAAACAATCAAATAATTGGAGAATCCTTGTTCATTGACGTGTTGACTTGCAACTAGTGATGTCTGCCTAAATTTGAGAGGGTAAGGATTGTAATAAAAAAATCAATCTTAGATCACACACAGGAAAAGAGTGAAAAAGAATAAGTTTAGGGGTGTGTGAATCTTACGAAAGATGAAAGGATATATTTTACCATAGAGGGTCAGGAATTGGAACAACTTGTGGATTTATTATTGTCAACTTAGTTTCACACACGTGTCGGTTTGCATTGCAAAAGTATATATTAGTTTGGTATTGTGACTTTGAAGCAATTTGTAAATTTAATACAGTGATCTCAAATCCCGAGGTAAAAAGCTAGACCGTCTCACCAAATATTTTTGTATGCTCGCGTATTTGTTTTTATTTAAGTTATAGTTTTTTCGAGGACGAACAAAGGTATAAGTTTTGGAGTATTTGATAATTGTAATTTGTGCACTTATTTAGCCCATATTATTAAACTTTTATATTGTCAAATTATTAATTTTTATTTAACTTAGATTCATTTTCTTTGTGTTTTTAGTGATGAACTCCTTTGAAGCAATTGGAAAGGAATAAGGACTAAAGTGCACTATTTTAAAAGAAATGAGGGCTTGAAGAAAATAACACATTAAATGGGCCTTGCTTTTGGATTTTTATGTGTAATCAAAGTCAATAACCTGTGAGTCCAAAGTCACTAAAGAAAAGTAATTGGATCTCGGTAGGAACTTGAATT
Source organism: Olea europaea var. sylvestris (assembly GCF_002742605.1). Taxonomy (NCBI): domain Eukaryota; kingdom Viridiplantae; phylum Streptophyta; class Magnoliopsida; order Lamiales; family Oleaceae; genus Olea; species Olea europaea. The sequence goes on from NW_019229002.1 coordinate 319,104, forward strand.
GGATTGAACTTGCATGTTTGGTTGGAGTTTTAATCGGATTCCAAAAGAAAAAGGACTGCTTTGGGGGCTGACTTATATGTATACACAGAGAGAGACGCCAGCAGGGGACGAGAGAAAAAACCTTAGAAAAAGTCGACGGGAAGAGGAGAAAATTAGGGCTACCAATTGGTTGAAAATATACAAATATTGAGGCTGCTTGGGCAGATTTTTATACATACAACACATACAATTTGGCAGGGAATTGGAGAGACATTGATAGAGGCAGCCTGGTGGAGGAAACTTATGCTGTTGAATTATATTATATATACACACATTGGGACGCAGTCGAGATTACACGTAGAAAGAGAGGTGGAAGGAGTCAAACATTGGGCTGAATTTGAAGGGAAAAGATGTCGACATCAAAGAAAAAAAAAACTCCAGATTTCTTTTGCAATAATCACGTTAATTTCACGTTGATGTTTTTCCAATTTTATTTGTTTGATTCCAACATTATGTTCAGCTAATTTTTCCCATGTATTGGATGAAAATGAAACCCGTTGTTATTTGTTTTTAATTCGAGACACGTGGCTTAGTTGAGTTCATGTAATTTTTGATTAAATTTGCATGCTTAATTTTATTAGTTGATTGCTTGATCACCAATTAAATATACGGTTGCTTGTTGTAGTGTTAGGAGGCTCATAATATGTTTAGAACACTGCTTGATTAACATGCGTACAATAAATTTTAGGAATAAGATTTATCACGTGTGCAATCTTTGAGATAATTGTGAAATTAAATGCGTTCCATTCATTCAAATTTGCACAAGGAATCGATTCAGGGCATGAATAGGATAGATTTAATTTGTCTTGAAAAAGAAAATTAATTACAATAGAATTATCGATTGTCAAGAATGCAAGAACGAAACTAGCTACGTAGTCAAGAATTGAAACATATAATAATAGGTGGATTTGTAATCCAATACACTCTTCCCATACACATGTTAAATTCGAATTTTACAAGTTTTCATAGCTTAAGTTAGGTTAATTTAGAATAATCACAAACTACAATCACTTTTGTTTTGCTTAATCTGAGTCTAATAAAAAACTAGTACACTCAATTAAATTTTATTCATCGTGAGACGATACTTCAACTCATCAAATCTATTACTTGTTAACGATCCCGTACGCTTGCGAGTTTCGCACAAATTAGTGATCGATTTATTTTGTCTTGTAATTGTCTTGCTCCATTTCATAACATATTTGATAAGCAATATTAAACAATTCTATCAAACTTTTCTTGACTAAGATAAATAATATAAATTAAGTTTTATTAGTAACCATAAAAACCTTTCTTGTCACTATCAAATAAATAAATAAATAAATTACTTTCTTCAGTAAATAACTATAAATTCAAGCTATATCTAGCCTTACATAAAACAAACCATTTACTATTTAAAATTTTACACTCTTTAAGCTACTTTCATTTTCTTAAGAAAATCTCCATGTTCTACCAGCAAATATTGGGTATTAGTGGACTTGAAGTCTCTTGTAGTTAATATTTTTTGAATCATTGGAAGAATGTAACTTTCATTTGAGGAAAAACTTCCACAATTTCCACGTCAAAAGATGAGGAGAAGTCTATGCAAGTAATTTCTCTGTGGTTTGGTGCTCAAGCAACGTTCGTTTTATTTCTGAAAAAAATGGAGTCCACAATAACATAAATTAAGTTTTCATAGTAACCATCAAAACCTTTCTTTTGACTGTCAAAAAAAAAAAAATAAATAAAAAAATAAAAAAAAAAAAAAAATATATATATATATATATATATATTTCTTCTATAAATAACTAAATATAAATTAAATCAATATCTAGCCTTACATAAGACAAACCGTTGAGAACTTACAGTTTTAAGTTTAGCAGAACTTAAGCTACTTTTATTTCTTAAGAAAATTCCACATTCTACTAGAAAATGTGGGGTATTAGTGGATTTCAAAGTCTATGAAAGCTAATTATTTCTCTTGTATTATTGGAAGAATGCAACTTTCATATGTGGAAAATCTTGTACAATTTCCACATTAATTGAAAGATAAAGAAAAATCTATGCATCCAGTGTAATAGTTTCTCCAATTTGGTAGTCAAGTAAAAATTGTTATAGTTTTGGCAAAAGTGGAGTCCGCAATAGTGATACCAGTCCCTTGAGATCAAATCTAAGCCAAAAATAGTCCTAAAAGCTCCATTCGTGCCCACTTCTATTCGTAAGAGCCCATAATTCTACTTGAGAGGACGGATGCTACTTTTCGGGACATTGATTGCATTGGCTTCTCCTTAGAAGTGTTTCATTCTCTTCATATATAGAACAAGAGTTGTAAAGATGTATTATAAGCAGTATTAAACACTTTTTGTCGATCTTGTAAGGCACTAAGCTGAAAAATATAATTTAAGTTTTCTTAGTAACCATAAACACCTTTATTGAGACTTCAAAAAATATATATATAAATAAATACTTCTGTAAATAAAAATTTAAGCTATATCTAGCCTTAAATAAAAGAAACTACTTAGGATTTACAATTTTACGCACTTAAGCTACTTTCATTTTCTTAAGAAAATCTCCACATTCTACTAGAAAATGTTGGGTATTAGTCGACTTTGAAGTCTCTTAAGATTTTTTATTTATTTTGAATTATTGGAAGAATGTAACTTTCATTTGTGGAAAAACTTTCACAATTTCCACATTGAAGGATACTACATCCAATGGAATAATTCTCCGATTTGATAATCAAATAAGGTTCGTTATATTTATGGAAAAGTCCACTAATACACCACTAATATCCTATGAGCAATGAAGTCTATTAAGTGTATTTTTATACACTTATTTCGTTACTAAATGAGAGCAATTATAATTAATTTGAAAGAATTAGGGCTTAATTATATTTTAAATTTGTTTGTTAGTTAAAATGAGAGGCAATTGGGTGGAATTGAAAGAAAGAAGCAAAAAAAGGCAAAAAAGGAAGAAATACAGAGTTTGAAAAGACCCATTAGTTTATTCGGACCCTGAAGTGATGATTAAAGACCTTAAGGGACCAATAGGATGAAGTTAGAAGTTAAAGGACCAAAGTTCCACAAGAAAATGATTAAATTAAATGGAGAATTAAAGTTGGGGACTGAATCGCAAAATGCCAAAAGTGTGTGTGTAAGTGTGTGTGTGTGTGTGTGTGTATGTGTAAAAGTGTTCAAAGGCTCCTCAAATTGAATTAACAGGAAGCAAAGCAGCTCAATGGCGTGCACGCGACGGGTTATTTTAGGGAACTTGTTTGCAATTTTCGTTTTGCAGCCAAATTCCTATTAAATTCAAATTCTTGAAACTTAGTAAAAATATTGAAAAACACCCTCTAGCCTCTAGATTCACAATAATATTATAAAATTCATCAACAAGAAGATGTTAATTCACCACTTTTGAGAGAGAAGGTCAAACTCTAGCAAGAATTAATTGAAAGTCAATCACATCAAGATATTGAATATTTCAAGTTTGGACTTGAAGATCAACACGTTTTGCATTCTTTCATGATTCGATTATATTTTTCTATTATTCTTTTTGTAATTTATATAAAATTGGACTAAATTCGTTTTGTATTGGATGAAGATGAACCCTAATTGTTTATTTATTTTATCTTAAAACTAGTAATTTAGTATTTTTGTGTTACTTGATTAATTTTGCATACGCATTACATTATTTAATTGTTTGAAAATCAATTAGATGATTAGTTGCTTCTTATAATGTTGAAAATTCAGAATAAATTTAGAATGTGGTAAAATTAACATATGTGCAGTAGATGTTAAGAAATAATATTTATCACGTGTTCAATCATATAGATAATCTAAAATTTAATACATACTAATCAATTGAATTCGGGCCAAGAATAAATTCAAGTTGTGCTTAGAATATATTTAATTTTTCTTGAAAAAAAAAATTATATATCATAACTTTATCGATTGTTAAGAACGCATGAATAAGACTAGATTACAAATATAGAATTGAAATAAATAGCAATAGGTGGATTTGAAATTCAATACAAATCATCCATAATTTGATAAATATCAAATTTTTATAACTTTCTTAAATTAATTTAGTATAAATCAAATCAAAAAATCTTTTTGTGTTATATAATTCGAATTCTATACAAAATTAGTACACGTGAATTGATTAAGCGGGGGTCAAACTCTTTAACCAACTAAGTGGATGCATCAACCTCCACACAAACTCTTGCATAACTATCTCTTTTGGGACGATGACTCTCGACACACTTATATCTATTACTTGCCAACGATCTCGTATGCTTGCGAGTTTTGCACGAATAGAGTCCACATCTAATAAATATGTAACCCATGAAAACTTTATTTGATTGATAACAACAGAGCAGAAAGAAAGAAATGACTATGTCGTCATTATCGACATTATATTTGTAAATTCTAAAATCTAGACAAATTAAAATGAATTTTAGTTTCTCTAAATTAATACTAGACGATAGGTGGTCAGAATTTTATATAATCAGTTTCTAATGGTCCTGACTATATCTAACAGATTGTTATTGTGCTCAAGCAATTTAAACTTAGTGCATAATTTAAATAATGGTTTAAAACTTAGAATACCAGATATGATACGGTAAACTCCAAAGAAAAAAATCTACGTCTCGTGCCAAGGGTTAAAAAAATTTACTAACTAATTGATGAAAAATAAAATAGTATTCGTTTTGTAATTTTGCAAAATTAACAAAGAACAATCAAAATAAATTAAGAATAACTGCTTTGTATCTTCATCGTTTGACTTGTTAGTAAAGTAGAATCAAGCCCACCAATCTTGACTTTATCACCAGTTTCCTATTGTACCCTATCTTTGGTACCACTTGAATTAAGAATCACAATTCTTAAGTCATGTTGAGCGATTTAATAAATTAATGTGATTGAACATTCAGCGCACTTTGATTTGTATTCTCTAAGGATTCGAAGAAGACTTTGTCTTTGAAAAATCAATGAAGCATTAAATTCGTATGAACTTACATGGAGACTGCAGAACACTATATAGCTATGTCAGGGACTGGAAGAATATTTTTCAAAGCTTGTTTCTTTCTTGATTAATTACTTTACCTATAGGTAAAGCAATTATACAAAATAGAAATTAATCTTACCTTATAAACTGCAATGAACCTGGTAAGAAGACTCAGCATAAACAAAATATGCAAAAAGATAACCTCTATATTAGTAGAAGTCCAACATAAGGAAAGGAAACTTTTGTTGGCGTGAGTTGTCTTGAACTGTTAAAGGGAGGATCACAGGCGGAAATGATGCATTACAATTCCTTAATTATAGGGTCAACATCATATCCACAATTGCAGCCTCAATATTTGTAGTACATGTATAGCCTAGCTCTGCCTATATGTACACACGAAAATTGTAATAATTTTAGATGAATAATATACAATTTTATTTCAGACCAACATGGTATCAGAGCCATGTCTTTCATTCTGTGTTTGAAGCTTCTCGTTGACAGTTTACCATCTGTTAATCTACTGCCCATTTACCCAACGACCGTTGCCGGATCCCCCCTGTACTGATTCTTTGTCTTTCTCTTTGACGACTTCAGTACCTTCATCAGAATCAGCAGATTTTACAGATTTTGTACCTCGAAAGCCGGAGTTATTGGAAGCACAGGCGAAGGGTTTGACATCGATCTCCACTTCATCATCGGAGAAATCCTTGAAGTCCTGGAAGTCAGCCTCAAAATCATCGTCAATATCAACAAACGACTTAGATCTCAGCGGTTTTGAGTGATAGCTTCCTGGAATCTTCCTCTTGCCTTTGGCCAGATCGGCAGCAGCGCCAGATTCTTTAATCGAAAATTTCTGATTATTAAATTTTCTGTGAATTTTTTGGTGTCAAGTGACAGATTCTTTAAACGAAAAGAAGTGATTTTGCCGAACACCTGGAATTTTCTAACTCCACCTGGAATCAGTCACTGAACTCCTAACAATTCTGGGAAAGTTCAAACTCAGTTTTTGTTGGAATTTTGAGAGGTTTTCTGGGTTTCTCATTTGAGGATTTATAGTCTTTTGCTCAGTCAAGAATGACGAAAGCTTTGAGCAAAGCTTCGACTCCCATTCTGACCGCCGATTCAGGAGCTGCACCAATTGGTGTCAAACTGGACGGTATGGTTTGTCTTGGGACCAATTCTACTGAATCTCATACTGGTTGGATTCTTGATTCAGGAGCAACAGACCACATGACATATGATGCCAGTGATTTTTCAGAACTATCCACTCCTCGGCGTACTAGCATTGCTAATGCTAATGGAAACATATCTCTGGTAAAAGGGGCTGGTACAGTAAGAATATCACCAGCCCTCTCCTTGACCAATACTCTTCTAGTGCCAACATTGTCACATAAATTATTGTCAGTAAGTCAAGTCACGAAGGAGTTAAATTGTGCTGTTCTAATTTATCCTACATTTTGTCTTATTCAGGATATTCTCACCAAGGAGATAATTGGGCGCGGTACTGAGAAGGGGGGCTCTACTATATGGAAGATTTTGGCATTGGTCGAGCTAATCATGTAAGCACTACCAATTATCGAAACAAGGCGAACATTTGGTTGTGGCATCGTCGGTTAGGACATCCTTCATTTGGTTATCTGAAACATGTTTTTCCTACTTTATTTTCTGGTTTGTCGGATTTGGATTTTAAATGCGAGGCATGCATCTTAGCTAAGAGTCATCGTGTTACTTATCCTTTGAGTTTTAACAAAAGTCAGATACCTTTTGAGTTGATTCATTCTGATGTGTGGGGTCCATCTCCCAAATCTACTGTGTCTGGTGTTCGATGGTTTGTGATTTTTGTGGATGATTGCACTCGGATGACATGGCTATATCTAATGAAAAATAAAGATGAAGTTTTTTCTATTTTTCGATCATTTCATGAAATGGTTAAAACTCAATTCTCTGCTACTATTCGTATACTTCGCTCTGATAATGGTGGTGAGTATTTGAATCGAGAATTCCGTAGTTATTTCACTCACCATGGCTTACTTCATGAAACCTCCTGCCCTCAGACACCACAGCAAAATGGTATTGCCGAGAGGAAAAATCGACATATTTTGGAGATTGCTCGGGCACTTCTCCTTGGCGCTGGAGTACCTACTCAGTTTTGGACTGATGCTGTCACTACGGCAGTTCACCTTATTAACCGAATGCCTTCTAAGGCCTTAATGATTCCGCCTCGAGTGTTTGGTTGCTTTGCTTTTGTTCACTTACATAAAAATCAGCGCACCAAACTTGATCCTTGTGCTGTTCGATGTCTATTTCTGGGATATGGTCCTCATCAAAAAGGATACCGGTGCTATGTTCTGACTACTCATCGCACCTATGTAACGATGGACGTCAATTTCTTGGAATCAGAGAGTTTTTTCTCTTCTCCCACATCCACTTATCCTCTTCAGGGGAAGCCTAGGAGTGAAGAGTTGAATTGGCTGAGGTTTGATTGGCTAGGATTTAATGAGACTACGGTCTCTATACCTGATGCAGAGACTAGTGTTTTAGCATCAGGATTTGAGGAGACCAATGATGAAACTAGTGAGAAGCAGCAGACCTCTGAAGCAGAAGCAATACCCCCTTCTTGTCCCACAGTATCCACATACCCATCTCCTGAGAATACTCCTGAGGTAAGCTCCCTGAACTCTCCAAGTACACCTCTATTTGCTAATGATACTCCTGTGGGCTATGAATTACCATACAGGCATAACTGAGGTAAGCCTCCAAACAGATATTCTCCTGACATTGAAGGCCAGAGATCGAAATACCCAATTGCCAACTATGTATCTATGAAGAGGCTCTCCAAACCTCTCAAGGCGTTCGCAGATGAACTCTCCTCATGTCAAATTCCTACAAGGGTTGAAGAAGTGATGAAAGATCCTAAATGGGTCCAGGCTATGAAGGATGAGATGGAGGCACTATTGAAAAATAAAACGTGGATCCTTGTCACTTTACCTAAAGAGCAGAAGACAGTAGGGTGCAAGTGGGTGTTTTCGATTAAATATAAAGCAGATGGAACAGTTGAACAGTACAAGGCGAGACTTGTAGCAAAGGGATTTACGCAGACATACGGAGTTGACTATCAGGAGACCTTCTCACCCGTTGCCAAACTGAACATGGTGAGAGTATTGTTGTTGCTTGCAGCAAACCTTGATTGGCCTTTGCACCAGTTCGATGTGAAGAACGCTTTTCTACATGGTGATCTAGAAGAAGAAATTTATATGGATATTCCCCCAGGATATGTGGCCAACACAGAAGGTAACATTGTTTGCAAATTGCAAAGAACTCTATACGGCCTGAAACAATCGCCTCGAGCTTGGTTTGGGAGATTCAGTACGACAATGAGAAAGTATGGGTTCCAGCAAAGTAACTCTGATCACACCCTGTTCTTGAAACACAAACAAGGAAAAGTGACTGCCTTGATAGTCTATGTAGACGATATGATCATCACAGGAGACGATTCAGAAGAAATAGCCAAACTTCAAGAGCAGTTGGCATCTGAGTTTGAAATGAAAAACCTAGGAGGACTCAAATACTTTCTGGGAATTGAAGTTGCTAGATCGAAGCAAGGTATATTCCTATCTCAGAGAAAATATATTCTAGACCTTTTAACAGAGGTTGGATTGCTAGATTGCAAGCCTGCAGATACTCCAATAATTCCAAATCACAAGCTTGGAGAATATCCCAACCAAGTACCGACAGACAAAGGGAGGTACCAACGACTAGTAGGCAAGCTTATTTATTTATCTCACACGCGACCTGACATTGCATATGCAGTAAGTGTTGTAAGCCAATTTATGCACTGTCCGAGTGAGAATCGTATGAGTGTTGTCATACAGATTTTAAGATATTTGAAGTCCTCTCCTGGGAAAGGGCTCATGTTCTCAAAAAATGACCATCTAAGAGTAGAAGGGTATACAGACGCAGATTGGGCAGGGAACATCATGGATAGGAAATCCACCTCAGGCTACTTCACCTTTGTTGGAGGAAACTTGGTTACTTGGAGAAGCAAGAAACAGAAGGTAGTTGCACTATCTAGTGCTGAAGCTGAGTTTCGTGGAATGGCTAAAGGACTATGTGAATTACTGTGGCTTAGAAAACTGTTGACAGAGATTGGCTTTGCTCCCAACTCCGAAATGAATTTGTTCTGTGACAATAAGGCAGCAATTGATATCTCCCATAATCCCGTCCAGCATGATCGAACGAAGCATGTGGAAGTAGATCGACATTTCATCAAACAAAATCTTGATGCGAAGATTATCCGATTTCCTTTTGTCAAGTCTGAAGACCAACTAGCAGATATTCTTACGAAGGCAGTATGCAGCAAAATATTCTACAACTCACTAGACAAGTTAGGACTCATCGACATATACGTACCAACTTGAGGGGGAGTGTTGGCGTGAGTTGTCTTGAACTGTTAAAGGGAGGATCACAGGCGGAAATGATGCACTACAATTCCTTAATTATAGGGTCAACATCATATTCACAATTGCAGCCTCAATATTTGTAGTCCATGTATAGCCTAGCTCTGCCTATATGTACACACGAAAATTGTAATAATTTTAGATGAATAATATACAATTTTATTTCAGACCAACAACTTTAATTTAACACGTCGATATATTTTCCTTCTAAACAAATCTGAAAATATTTAGGATGGTATATCATTTATTTACACCAGCTGTAAATTTATAACAAGAAGCCAGATCTTGTAAAATAAGGAAAAGCAATAAAATTCGCAGCTCAAAATTTTCGGTCGAATCTGCTTACCATCCTCGTCAGTCATCCCAGTTAGTTAGGACTTTCTGTATGGTCCAGTTATAACCTTTAATCTTCTCACTTGGTTTTGACCATTAAAAATCGGTAGAAATATTAAGCTAGCCAATTAATAAAGTTTGTAAAAATATGTTATTTTTCCACCAATATTAAATAAGTTCCCTTCGTTGTCAAACATCAATTCCATTTGGTTGAATTTTCAAATAAATATGTGAAGGAAATTGAGGCAATAATACAGTTCTGAAGAACTTTAGTTTTAGTAAATGCAGGAAGATGGAGATATGGCACACGATTTCTCAGCATTTATGTAGGGAACCCATGTTCATTGACTTATATAACTAGGTTACAGATTCAGATCTTCAGTTTTGAAGGTTAAAGACTTATAGCCACTACGTGAAATGTTGAAGAGCATTGCCCTAATATCAAATCACTTAAAGGGATCTAAAAAATAAAATAAAAATACTATCTTATTATCTACCACTCATTTACATTTATCTATATTTTAAATCGTTTATAAACACTTCCTAGACAAACTCTCAAAAGGTATGAAATCGTACAATAATTGCTTGAGGAAGTAGTTATGATTAGCATTCAAAATTAACATATATCCACCAAGCTAACGGTATGAAAGTGGACAATAAATTGCTAGCTGAAGTAGCTGAGATTATCATTCGAAATTAATACCCATCCAACTAACGGTATGAAACCTGACAATAATTTCTCGCGGAAGTAGTTGCGATTAGCATTCGAAATTAATACCCATCCAACTAACGGTATGAAACCGGACAATAATTTCTTGCGGAAGTAGTTGCGACTATCATTCGAAGTAGTTGCGACTATCATTCGAAATTAATACCCATCCAACTAACGGTATGAAACCGGACAATAATTTCTCGCGGAAGTAGTTGCGATTAGCATTCTACATTAATACCCATCCAACTAACGGTATGAAGTCAGACAATGATTGCTCATGGAAATAGCTTTGATTAGCATTCAAAATTAATACCCATCCAACTAGAACTAATCAAGTTTCCTATTCTACCCTCGTTATAATTAAAGTCAAGACGGAAAAACAACTACAAGCAACTCAACAACATGAGGTCAAATCCGTCAAATTGATGTGAAATGAATAACTAATTTAGATGAAGTGCCCAAGTGGTAAAAACTATGGAATTTGTGTGGGAGGTCGAAGGGTTGGGTTCACATTCCATGCAATAATTAAAAGGTCTTTGATTGGGGCCTTGGGCATCCTTGATTAAAATAATAATTTCTTTTTTATTTTAATTATTTTCGAAATTATTTAATAAGTTAATCTAGCCAGTATTAGATGACCATTTTTCAACAACCCATCATCCACATTCCATTAAAACATTTAGCCCCTGTTTGGGCCGCATTATTACTTCATTAAAATGAAAAATATGACCGTTATCCATCACATCAAGTCATCATTTTTGAATTTCTATCTCTGGTGTGGGGCCCATAACGGCTCTATTTCTCATTCTCATTCTCATTATAATGCCTACCAAACAGGCTCTTAATCTTTCTGGATCATGGTGGAGGTAATTATTTCTATTCTGCCTATATAAACACTTATCTAATTAAAAAAAAAAAACCACATCAAAAATAAATTATAAATTTTCATATTCTGAAAGTTTTATAATCCAGTTTTACATATTTTTCTGAAGTATAGTTGAGAGTTCTGAGAAACATTTGTAATTGCTTCACAAGTAATTTGTGATCGTTGTATCTTGGGAATTATTGTTCATAGAGGTCGTAGCAGTTATCGATGGACAATTCTACTTTAGGACATCGTGCTATCACGAAACTCGATCAATCGATAAGTTTTATTTCTACATTTTACTATTCTACAAGTTATTACAACTAGTTATCTTTCCAATAGTTTGTATTGTTGAACGCCAACCAAACACGTTTCTATAAAGTTTTATTTCCATACATGGTTGGAAAGGCCTTCAAACTCAGGGAGCTTGCTCCTGCTCATACGATTTTATTAATTTACTTATATTTTTATTTCAGCAAAGGGTTATTTTAGTCGTTTATGATTTCATATGGTTTTTGTTGCTTAAAATTAGAATTTCAGAAACATTATAAGTCAAAGATGTTGGGTGCTGCACTATACATTCAATTTCACAGTCATAATCTTCCGTCACTATTAAAGAATATGTGGTTGAAAAGAAAAAAAAAAGAAGTGTATTTTAGAATTAATGGGGCCCAAATAGGGACCTAATTTGTAATATATGTTGTATGTTCGAACTAAATAATAATACACTTATCTTGCGGGAAGCTTTTACTATATTTACCAGTGTTCTAAAAGGCATAATACGTGGCGATGCATCAAGGGCAAACTAAGGGCTAGCGAGCTTAAGCAAGGCAAAGACGTAAAAAAATGTTTTCTTATTTTAATATTATTTTTAATCAATAAAAAAATTATTTTATAATTATAAGTTTCAACTAAAAAAATTGTAAAAAAAAAAAAATTAATAATGTGCACCTAGCCGCTCCTCCCCCAGCATTTGGCAGTCAACGGTCCACTGACCGCCAAATAAGGCGCCAAGCACTTGGCCTCGCCTCGCGCCTAGGCGCACTACTTAGAACACTGAATATACGCACACTTGTATCAAACTCGTCATTCACGCCATGGGAAAGAATGTCATCTTTTCATTGCTAGCAATGCTTTAAATTCTTACCAACGTTGTTGCATCTCTAAATAGCTCTATTGATGAGTATGCTCTTCTAGCCTTCAAATCTCAAATAACTTCTGATCCAAATAAAATCTTAGCTAAAAATTGGTTACTAGGAACCTCATTGTAGGAGACATCAAAGAGTTAGGGGTTTGAATCTAGCAAATATGGGTCTAGGGGGTACCGTTGCTAATGAAATCGGTGAACTCTCTTTTTGGAGATGCTTAATTATTAGTAATAATAATTTTCATGTGTTTATCCCTAATGAAATTGGTAAGTTAAGGCGGCTTTGAGAAATAGAAATGCAACATAATGAGCTAAACGGTACTATTCCAGCAAGTCTTGGATTCCTTGAAAATCTACACAAGTTAAATCTCTCCAACAACCAACTCACGGAAATATTCCTAACATGATTTTCAACCTCTCTTCTCTGATTGTAATTAGTTTTACCAGCAATAGTCTTTCAGGAAGTCTACCTATGGATATTTTCTACAATCTTCCAAAGCTAGAGATGCTACTAATTTCAATGAATCAAATAAGTGGCAACATTCCTCCAAAATTAGGAACATGCATGAATCTTAAAATACTTTCTCTGTCGGCAAATACTTTAACTGAAGCATTCCAATGGAAATTGGAAATCTGTCAAAACTTCAAATTCTCTATCTTGGAGTAAATAAATTGATAGGTGCGTTTAAAGCATTAATTTTCATATACATACATCTCCCAGTTCATAAGATAATATTTCGAAAAATTTTGAAAATTGACCAATTTTGTTGTCCCTTCACATCATAAAACTTCTCTTTCACAAAAATGATTGGTTGAAAGAGAAGGAAAAAATTTTAATTTACGTGTAATATTATTTTATGGAAGATTGTGTGGTTGAAAATTGAAAAGAGAAAAATAGAATGTAATGAAATTGATATTAATGGGGGCCAAATTTGGCCCATAAATTTAGTTATGGAAAAGCGTGTAAAAAAGTCGACCAACGAACATATATAAAGAATTAAAGAAGTCATCAAACCCTTTAAAAAAAAGTTGCAATATTCAATTGACTGGATGGTACAATGAGTTAAATCAGCATTGACAAATGTTCAGTGCGTATAATATTTTTCAAATAATTATTATAAAATATAAATACATCATAATAACATCAAACTCTATGTTCCTACTTTTATTTGAGATGGATATCACTAACGGCTAGCCTCATTATTATGTTCAGTCAGTATTTTATAATCTTTTCATTATTCATTAGATTCATTTTTTTAATTTTAGGCTATGTTTGAACCACATTTTATTAAAATATATATATATATATA